>NC_056737.1:1532078362-1532200733 GCF_019279795.1 Protopterus annectens | reverse complement strand
TTACCGGGTTTTGGTGCTGCGTTTTCATCCATGTACACATGCGCTTTCAGGCACCATGTGTGCTCTCAGCCAAGCAAAGCTATACCTACATCTATGCCCCTGTCCTGTGGCTTTGCTTAGCAATGGGCAGCTCGGATTTGCATTGTTCCAATGTGCTTACAGCTGCAGTGGCACACCCCACTGCTGATGTCATGTATTCCTCCAGACCACTCCTCGGTGTTGTAGTGCTGCACCTTATGGTACACCCTTAGGCCGGCAGGATGTTTGCGATTCACTATTACTTGCCTCATTTGCATGGCATTGACTAATAATTCATAGTTACCACACCGAACACTGTCACAGGCCCTTAGCAACCCTTACAGCTTAGTTGTGGTGTAGCATGCATACCATTGACTATTATGGTGAAATCATGATTTGTGTTACATTGCTGTTTTATGATATTTGTATATATTTTCCTTGTGTTCCCATTTGCGCACACATGCCCTACGGTTGTACTTTGCGTTACTGTGGCCATGACATTAAATGTTATTTTTTTATGTGTTGTGCATCTTTTTTTTTTTCTTATATTCTTATATATGGCTGTATATTTAGCCATTGGCATATGTTAACTTTGTAATACATGAGTCTGGTCCACTTTCAAGGCTCCGATGTTCTGTTTGTCAAAATGTAAACCGTTTTTTTTTTTTTGGTTTACATTTCTGTAGGCTTATGCTACACCTACGCCACTTCATGAATCGCTATGTACCTTCATTTGCATGATGCTGTACTGCGCATGGGGTGATTTGCATACCTACGCCGAGAGCTGCGCCGATCTGGTGTATGCTGGTAGTGCACATGGAATTGGATCGTACCTGAATCGCTCGGCGACCATATTTGGTGTTATACCGCCTACGCTATGCCTGGAGCAAGCTTCATGAATCCCGGGGTATGTGTGACATATGGGATTCCCAGTGAAATCCTAAGTGACCAGGGCAGCCACTTTACCGGAGCAGAGGTTCAAGAATGGGCAAAGGAAAATGGAGTTTGATGGGTGCTGCATATCCCATATCATCCTCAAGCTGCTGGTTTGATTGAAAGGTATAATGGGCTCCTTAAAGAACAAATTAAAAAGAATACAAGTGATGGAATGTTGCGAGGCTGGGCAAAGGTATTAGAATTAGTTGCAAGCCAGCTGAATAACAGACCTCGAAAGCATCAAGGGACCCCTTTGCAAGTGCATATGAATGACATTCGGTCCAACTGTTGTATTTTGAAATTAGAAAAGCTAAACCCAAATGCCATATACCCTCTTTTGGCAAATACTGATCAAACTCAGTTCTGGCTATGATCATTGACTGAACAAAGAGTGCCAGCACAAAATATAGTGTTAGTTGAGACAGGTTGGAAACTCTATCTCCCAGAAAATTGGCACTGGGGGCAAAAAGGACTATTAGGGGAAAATTGGGAGGTTTTTACATTATGGGAGCCAGAACGAGAAGTGATAGTAAAGGCTATCAATTTAGATAACAAGACACAGATGATTCAAAAAGGACAACATTTAGTAGAAATTTGTATGCATCAAGATGCTGTTATTTTACTACAATACTGTGATACTAAACCAAGCAAATGGCTGGGAATGAAAGTTATAGTGACCACACCCAATCAGCCAAATGAACATGGGACTGTGATTTGTGATGGACCTGGTGATACTGGTTTAGTATTACTTGATTCTGCTAAACAACTGTTGTACTTTCCTCTCCATAGATTATTGCCACTGTTTGGGAAGGTGCCAACCTTTTCCGACGACAACACTTAGATGGGCCATATGACTGTCTAGATCCTATCCCTCTATTTGAAGAGGAAGATGTTGCAAATTTAACGGCAGACTGTGACTTGTATTGGAAATGGGGAGATGATCTATATGCGGTGACACCTAAACCTGCTTTAACTTGGAAATCACTCAGACGGAGAACATTACAACTGTATGCAGACTGAACTGTGATAGACATCCTGAAAAATGTGTTTCCAACCCTTTTGGAGGTTTGTACCAAAGGCTAAATGAGTCGGGATTTCCACTAGCCAAGTCTCCATTAGATTCCTCCTGCATAGCTGAATTTCAAAGGGAAAATGACACCGCAGAAACCCTATCTCCGAGTTTGGAAATATATGCCATGGACAATAGTTCAACTGTATTTGATGGTTTGGGACATGTGGTAAGGTATACAAGAGGATGTAAAACTGTAAGTAGTGCTAGAGTTATACAACATATTAAAATGATAGTTAACATGACAGCAGTTGATATTACTACCAGGTATCCACATTGTGAAATTGTACAATTATGGCCGGATAATTCCTTGCATATCAAATACAGACATTACAAATATAAAAGGAATAAACGTGATGTTACAGGTATTCTTGGTACTGCACTAGGTGCGGTCGGAACAGGGACTGGATTCCTGAACAGTGTAGATATAGATACCCTACATAGCAAATTGAGCCATTTGGGCACTGACCTAAATATGGCCTTTAAGCTACTAGCAGATCATGATCCCGAACTGGGACAAAAAACTGTAGACAGTATTTTAACTCAAACTGTCTTGTAGAGGTGGATTGAACATACAAATAAATACATATACAGAACACATTTTAAATAACCTCACAGCAGAAGTAAATCAGACCTTTTGTATCCTATCTTAGTTGGCCGCCAACCAGCAATATTTGCAATTCACTCAAACTTGGGGGGCTAAAAAAGCAGCCCATTGGCAAGGGGAACTGTAACTATATCATTGGTTAAAGCCAATAGATTTTACATGTGAAAATAAGTCTTGTATACTGATTTTCGACTATCTTGCTAGTAAAAAAGGGACAACGCAGGTCTGTCCATTTGTTACATTGCCCTTGCAATTTGGAAATAATTGGTGGGTACCGCAAATTGAGTCTACTTTGATTGATTATAGTGATGTACCCATTGATTTGGCAGGTTGTAAGGCCTGGCCCCAGGGGTGGGTATGCATGATGGTGAAAAGGAAGCCTCATCCATGCTTACATAATGGGGAATGCATCTGGCACAGGTATCTAGTAAATGGTACGGACATCTACCAACTAAATGATACCACTGTTTGTGTAATATCCTCCTGTAAATTAGCTTGGAGTGATGGGATAATCACAACTGGTGGAGCATACTGTAAAAATAATATCCATGCAATTATTGATTTTTGTACTGGAGAACTTATTAGATTGACTAGATGGATGGACATCACATTTAATGCTAGCATAGAACCATTGCAGACTTTTAGATGGCCATCTCTAGTCCACCTGGACTTTCTACAGATTAAGCAGGAAGGACAAATAGTGTTGCAACTTTTAAATAAAACACTAAATGATGCACATCAAACAGTGATTAAAATGATTAAAGACAAAGGTACCATTGTAAAAATTGCAAATGAAATACAGGATATAACTGTTTCGCATTGGTATGATATTTTTATGTGGTCATCTAAAGCTTCAGTGTGGTTTAATTTGTTATTGCATCCTTTGCTTTTGACCACAATAATTTCAGTGTTATTTTGCTTAATATCATGCTGCATTTACTGTAAGGTAATGAGGGGATACAAATTGATGTCAGTTTTAACTCTTATAAGAGATGCACAGCATACGTTGCTCAATGCAAGGAGTGGCCTGTGACGAATCCACACAGTCTACCAGGTTTTTGTTATGCCTCGAGCCACATATCACTGTGTATGTTTGATTATTGTTGGATTGATTACTGCTAGATCTTGACATGCTACTACCTCACTATATGCTGCTAATCTTGTAACAATACACTATGCTTAAGAGCAGGCCTTGCTCACTGATTACTGGTATTACTGAACTTTTGTTAACCTATAAGTTGTTTATCAGCTTAAAAGATGTTTACCAGAATATGGGGATTTCAAGGAGGAACTATATCACAAGTTTGTGAGCTAATTGTTCTTTGAAAAGGGGAAGTAAGGCATAAGACCAGACATTACAAGACTTGTTTACAACTTAGGAAATGATCTTTAATTTTCTAAAGTATTCCATCAACTCATGATGAGCTTGTAATGTTATATTTTCTACAATATGCCATCAACTCATGATGAGCTTGTGATCAGTATGTCATTAGTTGAACCTACTGACCCTGTTGTTTGTTCAAGACTATAGAAAGCTCAAAGGCTAAAATGGAAATCATCATCATCCGGATTTGATCACAGCACTAGCCTGAACTGAGCATAAGAGACATTTTGCCAGTGTCGGCCTTGCCTTGACTGAACAGATAGCTGCACTGGACAGGATTGAAGTCTCCCTATCAGTGGCAAAGATGATTTTATTTATGCATATGCTTGTAAGTACATGATTTATTAGTCTTTTTCTATGTATTTAGTAAATTTTGTTTAATAAATTGTTAAGTTCGAGCCTTGGTGTCTTGTGTCATTTCTAATTCTGTATTAACCTCAGATTTTAAAGTAAACAGCTAGTTCAATCTACCATTGCTATCTACGGATGTATGGCCATATATACATATATATGCTTACATATATATAACTATGTCCATATATACCTACATAGATATATATCTGCTTACATATATGTAACTTGCTGTGTATATGTAGACATAGGTGCAGACATATATGTGTCGATGTAGGCATTTGCATGTATATATGTTCATATATATATATATATATATATATATATATATATGTTGCATCTGTTTAGATATTAATATATTTATACACGCACATACATCTAAATGTTGGTATATATTCTCTGTACTGTTGCATGACTGGGCTGGATATGTTTCTGTAAACATCAAATTTATGTATATCTGGTATGGCTTAGTGGTAAATCACTTTGTCTATGGTGTGCAGGGTCCTGGGTTTGAGCTTTGCAGAGGCTGTTTATTTTGTTGCTGAGCAGAACATGGGCCGTTGGATACAGAGTGAATAAGGCACTTTAAAGCAGTTGTAAGCAGGTTTGCACGAAGGTAAGTACTGCTAACTTCTAGTTATAGTTTATTATACTCAGTTGGTTTCTAAATTGCTTAACCTGTGTAGGCATTGCATACCCCCACGCAAACAGGCTTAAACCCGCTTACTGCTGCTTAAAAGTGCTTACTCCTGCGCTAATTTCATTAAAAGAAAAGAAAAAAGGGTTGATAGGGAAGTGGTGAAAAAGGGGCACAAAGAGGGAAAGACAGTAGGGAAAATAGCTAGGGATGTGCAGGAAGGGTGTAGGGAATGTCCATAGCTGCCCATTTCTTCTACAGCAACAGCTGTGAATATACACTGAATTTAGAGGTAGATTTGGCCACTCAAACCCCTGGGAGAGGGATGATGACAACAATAATAAGTTGTGATGACAATTACATCAGATTACATGTGTCCAGTGGACACGTGTGCAAAATGGACAGCTATGTATGGGGCGGGATTTTTTTGTGGGAACAGATTGCCCTTTTATTTTTTTATTCAGGTGAGAGTGGCATGTTGGGGAGGGGTAGTAGGTATATTTGGGGAGGTAGGTTGGGTAGGTTAACAGAGAAGACAAACGACGCATAAAGGGGCAGTATATGACACGTGGGGGGTAAACACCTTGATGGGGAGGGATGTTGGGATATCGGAAGCCTACAAGCCCCCTAAAGGTAACAGTGGGACTGCGGTCCCCATCCATGGGCAGTCACCACTGCACCTTCACAGTCCTGAAGGTGGCTGTGCTGAGGGCTGAGCTGCAGAGCCAGGCTGACTCTCTAATTGCGACATGTGGTCCTCGAGCTGGCGTAGAAGATCACCAAACTGCTCGTTGATCACTCTACGCACCATGACCCCGACCTGACGACGGGCAACAGGTGCCTGTCCATGCCCACTCCCAGGGGGGGGCGAGCCCCATCCCCTGAGGTGGTTCCACCCAAAGGTGGTGCAGGACCAATGGACAGGGAGGTCTGGGGTTGGGCCATGGCCAGCTGAGGTGGGGCAGGTGGGTCCATTGGGACCGGCCTTCCCAAGCGTGCTATAGTGTTTAGATTTCATCATCCTATATGCGTTAGTAATATTCAACACATTCCAGGGTTAGGTATAACAGCATGCATAAATATTCCCATTAACCCAGATACCAGATATGGAACAGTTGCATAGCAAACAAAACACATGCATATATGGGACCACAGTGGTAATAAGAACAGCATACAGGTACATTGATGGCACCATGCCAACAATGTTGGCGTAATTCCATATGGCACATGCATGGGAACCATTAAAATATTTATCAAACAATTGGACATTATCAGACTCATTACATACCAGTTGTGGTGGGTATGTTGATTATTGTTAGAGATAAGGTGGAGGGAGAGAAAGATGTCAGTTAACAAGTAGTATATTCCTGTAGTCCATATTACTTTCCTAGTCAGTGCTGTTATCTTTACCTTACAAGTCTTACTACACTTGGACAGTGATATGGCTGTTGTCATCATTACACATGAACCGGTTTTACCTGCAGTATACACCTCTTACCTGGTATATCTGTGGAGAGAATGTTTGTTAACACTGACTAAGTGTTTGTACACATACGCCCGGATTCCAGGTTGATGTTTTGCACTATGCTATCCAACTCATTCTGCACAGACTCTTGCCATGTGTTGACCACATGCTGGTGAGCCTGGACATATCTAGGATATTGCTCTCTTCCACTTTAGTGACCTGACACACACATATACATGTTTTCCTACACAGTTATATTATGTAGCGCAGTGTGGGTGACAGTGACCAGTGATACTTTATTATTCGGAGAAACTGCAACACTTACAATCCCCTACAATACCAGGATGGACAGTACTAGTACAGGTTATATTGGTCTGTATTTCTCAGCACAGTGTTCGTATCCAACATACCTGTGGGAACAATGTTTGTTAGCATTACCTGACTGTTGCCACACAAAGTTCCAGATTACACATTAGTATTATGCACATACATCTCACGTTGTTACTGTACACACTGTGGTCACAGCGTGACAACATGGGAGTGTAGATAGGACATGCTTGAAATATTACTCTCCTGACAGATTCAGGGGTTGCTACAGTGACAGGTGTGTTCTCATGATGGTTGACAATCACTTGCATTCCCTGTTTACTAGCCACACATCTGGGATCATCCCACAGACTTACCAGGGGGACAGGCAGCAGATGTGGGCACATATACTAGACATTCTGGCCTCGTGTACAATTGTGGGGTACAAATCTGTATTCAGTGTAATTCCACTCCCAGGATTCAGATCATGGCTGTGTCTGCTACAAATTAAACACTGTCCATCACAGTTGTGTCTGCTATATTGATATTGCTGTATATCTCCAATCTGTTTTCTGTCTTATTAATCCCCCTGTGCATAATCATTCTTCCCTGTTCTTATGCATTCTGACCTTGTATAACAGCACTCTTATACAGATTTCCTGGACAGTTATATGTTGTAGGACAGTGTGGGTGACAGTGATGTGTATAATACTTCATTATTCAGAGCAACTGCATATCAATCTTGTATTTCTGGGCACAGTGTTGGTATCTGACAGACCTGTGGGAGGAATGTTTATTAGCACTACCTAAATGTTCCCACACACAGTACCAGGTTCCACATTACTATTATGCACATACATCTTACTCTGTTACTGTACACACTCTGACCACAACTTAAGTTGGGGTGTAAATGGGACATGCGTGGCTTCTTAGTCACATAAGGTATTGGAGAGTTGCTAGTGTGCCAGGTTTGTTGTCATAAATGTGTGTCAATCAGTTGTATTCCCTGTTTGCTGCCTATATATCTGGGATCATCCCTCTGATTTCGCAGGGGGACAGGTTGATAGGCAATAGATATGGGCCACTTTAAAAGACATTCTGGACATAGCTGTACAGCTGTGGGGTATGATTCTGTATGCAGACTACTACCACTGGCAGGATTTGAACCGTGGCTGTGTGTGCTAAAAAAACAACAGTTCACATCTCAGTTGCATGTGCTATTTGTTTTTTGTTGTCTGCATTTTCCCTGTTTACTGTCTATGTGTCTCTCAGTTGTACTAAATGGCCTCTGGGGATTACACCTGTCAGATACAGGCATTCCTACACATTCAATTTATGGTGCATGGTGTGGGTAACAGTGCTTAATACAACAGTACTATTACATGATTGCAAATCTACATTACCATATGATACCAGAATATACACATGCAGTCTAGCAGTTAGACCTGTTTTGTGAGGATATTACACTTTTATTGCCATACAAACAATATGAGACTCTTCCTGCCATATTCTCTACTGTATGCAGTACTTGCCTTGAACAATACAGATTTTATACAGGCAATTAATTTACTACTACTTTTATTTTTATTTCCCATGACAGTAAAAGCATGAATATTACTGACCTTCCTTGCGTCGCAACCGAGCCAGGTGGCTGATGTGGGCCTCCTGGTTTGCGGCCCACTCCGTTGCAGCTGTGGGGGACATAAGAGGAATATTTAGCCATACCTATCCATGATATACCTGAGCTGGCACTTATTACACACATACTGGGGTGATACTTACACATCTGGAACATCCCCTGATGCTCTAGCCTCTTGGAGCCACTCCTCCAAGAGGTCCCCCTTCTGCCGTTTCAGGTCGGCATAGTGGTGCTTGACCTGCTCACCAGTTTGGGGTATGCCAGTGGCACTGGTGAGGTCGCAGGCGAGATGGTCCCAGGCCTCTGCCTTATATTGGGAGCCCTGGTACTGGCCCTGCAGCAGTCTCTGTGCATGGTCTTTAACTAGGAGTACTGCCATGACCCTGGACTCCTGGATGCACCAGCGCTGCACCCGGAAGTGCACTCCTCCTCCCCTTACTGCCATAGTACCTTTAAGGGGAAGCTACAACCAGTTATGAGATGTATTCCCGCTTCTTGGGTTAAAGTAGGGCCAATTTTGAAAAGGCTATGCTATGGGCAAACCTGCTTACCTAAGGTTGGCATTGTTTAAAGGGGTATACCACTGGGTACAAAGAGTTAGCTGGTCTACACATTGCTCACACCTCCTAAGCTGGCCTGTGCAATGCTTAGCATTGTTTGCATTAGACCTTCATTATAATGCCTTTTTGGCATTGTGTTATTATTCATTACACCTTATATGTATGCCTGGTATCCCTGATTGATGTGTACATACACTCTGTGGGGTCCTTGTGTTTTATTGGGGACTTTGACACTCTATTACAATTACACCTCACTTCTGGGCTTACTGCTGTACTCCAGTTCACATATTTATGTTATGTAGGGGTTATGGTACATATGATTGTATACTGATGCCTTTCACAGGTTCAGTTTGGTTATACTATGTTGAGGACATGTTTACTACTACCTCATTCTTCTGTACTTCTGTGATGGCTTGGTGGATAACTACTGGGACTATGATGTATAGGGTCCTGGGTTCGACATCTGCATGGCTGTTTATTTTGTTGATGGGCAGATCACGGGCAGTTGGATACAGAGTAATTAAGGCACTTTTGAGCAGTTGTAAATGGATTTGCGCGACAGTAAGCACTGCTAACCTGCCGTTACATCTGCTTACAGAGAGATAGCTTTAGAATTGCTTAGCCAGTGTAGGCATTGCTTACCTCCGAGCAAACAGACTTAAACCCGCTTACTACTGCTTATTTGTGCTTAAACCTGCTTACTAGTGCCTTATTCATTATGACACTGACACTTCACATGTGCATTTACTGCAGTACTCCAGTTCTTAAATATATGTTATTTAGTGGGTTTTGCAACAAAAATATTGGTCATAACGTGCTTTGCCATGGAAAATGGTATGTGCTGCAGTGGCACTCGAACCGGGAATGCCTGCTCATAAGGCAAATGCTCTGCCCACTACACTATTGTTATGCTGCTTCATTTGCATATATCTTCCTTGTTATCCTCTTCAGCCTTTTAAGCTGCTTTAACTGTAGCTAAGCGATGGGCCCACCCGCACACCTATGGTTAGCTGTACTCGGATTTTTAGAAATAAAATAGGGTGTCTTAATTTTATTTCTATATTCTGTTGCTGTTATACACAAGGGGGACTATTGGTGGGGATATGCGGTTACCTGTGAGCGGTCACGCTCATTGCATACCCCTTTCTACTGTTCTACATTGCAGGGGTGTGTTTATTCTGAGAGCTCTGCTCTCAGACATGCCCCCTGCACTCTTACACACTCCGTGTAAGCCTAGCAGCTCAGGCAGCGTGCCTCATTAATATGCACAGCATGCTGCTGTCCTGCTACTAAAGGGTCCTGCACGGAAGTTTAGTAAATCTGGGGGTTAATGTCAGTATTATGTCGATTTTTCCACCAAAAATACAGTGTAAACATTTTAAGCACTTACCCCAGTCCATAAAATAAAGTAACACAACTTCTTCTAAAGAAAAGATAGTTTAAACCCAGTTTCAATAACTTTTTTCCACAAAAGTAAAAAAAGTAACAGTTATTAAAAGCCACATGACAGCCTATAAAAACACAATTTCCCAACTTAAATTTATTAATGTCACATAAAATCAATTCACTTTTTGTCTTAAAATTAAAAAGTGGATTGTTTTTCCCAAAAGGGAACTTGTTAGCCTACTGTCAATCCTCAGAAGTTTACAAGAGGAGATCTCTTCGGCATCAGGAAAGCTCTGAAGGGCTTGGTTCCCAAACACTCTTTTTCTTTACCTCTGTTTGAGCTAACAGTTTGGGCACATGTGAAATGACAGTCCGCCAAGTTTGAATGACTATCAACAAATTGTATCACCACCACCCACCCTGGCAATCCTTTATGTCTTCCCCTAAATTTGCCTCTCCATTTCTCTCTTTGGCAAAAAAATTATCTCAGACAAGTAGGTTATGAGAATACTCCATCAGGGCTACAGGCTGCAGTGAGATTCCTTTCCTCATTTTCATCCACCAGATCAAACCTTTTTATTTCCCTCAGTCAGCTTCTGCTGATTCAGGAGGTAATGCAGCCTATTCCTCATTTCCTAACAGGGAAATTTTTTTTTTGGTGGAAAATTGACTTATGTAATACTTACCATTTTCACTGACTACTGCTGCCATGCTTCCATAGGACTCGTTCTTTTTCTAAGTTAGAGACAGACAAATTATCTAGGCTGCACATTTCATGTTTTTTTCATTGGATTCATTGTTTCTTGAATGATTTTTAAATACACAATGAATTTCTGGGTCTTTGTCCTTACTAAGACGACTCCAAGCCTGCGTAAACTACAAGCACTGCTGGTGATTCCCTGCTTGTTATTTTTCCCACCAACCCTCTCTTTCTATTCCCTGCTAATTATTTTCCCACCCACCCATTCTTTCACTGATCAGCTTTTTAAACTTGGTAATTTTAAGTTGCCTACCCTAACTTTAAATTGAGATTGATAAGCTCTTCCCTTTCTACACTGCTATTGATTATCTTGAATTATTTATTTCCCTTCCCTTGTGCTTATTTTGAAAAAATACATTTTGCCTCTCATTCTCTATTCTACCGATTTAATTGCTCTGAATTAATTACCTAGCTAGCTGTTGGATAAAGTAGTGTATTTTTACACTCTAGCAATCACTTTTCTGTTTTTTACATCAAGAGGTCAGTGGCCTTTCCAGCTAGTGCACTGGGTGGTAGCCTGGTCTGTTTAGATTAGGGAAACATTGAGTTTTCTGCATGTAGTTTTATTGGCTGGAGGACTTAATCAGATTATGATGTTTTAGTGCCGTTATAAATTCTGTACAATTGAATGGCTCTTGGCTCATTTTTACAAAGCAAAGAACTTTTATTAAATAATTACACTTTTATAAGTTGTTTAAAGCACACTGCTGTGCCTGTATCTTTTAAATTTATTTGTGGTAGCATTTCACTCTGAACACTCCTTTACTGTGCTTTTACATTAGGAGGACCGGGACTATTCATTTAGTTGCAATAGGTGTTTACCTGGTCTATCTGAGCTGGGAATCACACAAAAAGGCTCTAAGTGTAGTCGTTGTATTAGCCAGATGGCTTAGTTAGATTACTGTATTTACATTGCTGTTATAAATTCGGCACATTTGCATGGAGCTGTTCGCTGTGCCAGTGCCCTCTACAGATGCAAACATCTGGAAACATTGTTTATTTTCATTATACTGTGTTAGTTACCTTATTATAGCACCTAGGACTATTGCTGCTCAAAGAGCATCTGATTTGGAGCTGGGAAGCATAGCTGGTTAGGTTAGCTGCAGACTACATGTAAGCACACTTCCTTCATCCGGTTACAAACACTCTTCACTTGTATTCCTTCAAGTACACATTAGGACCTGCAACCATGGATGGGCACTTTCCTGCTCTATCTGCTTCCAGCATGTTGGGCATGGGTATCCTGACACAGTGTAACAATTGCCTTATGTACACCAACAAGCACGTAATTCTCAATACAGTATGTGAGAAATGTAGTTACACATTGACACTGGAGGCTAGACTCTCGCATACAGACACAAAAAGCAAACAGGTTGTCAGTGACTTACATACATCACTCACCACACCCACAAAGGACCACACACATAGACCCACATATGCAGAAGTGATCACATGTAACTTACCCAAACCTTAAAGGCCTCTCAGGTGCAGTTCAAAGAAACTCTACATGCACACAAACAAGACAATTCCGATCACAATACATAAAGCCACATGTCATTGTGCCTCAGTTACCAAGCCCATAAGGCAAAAGACTCCATGACCCAATGTTTTGGTTATAGGAGGCTCCATTGTGAGACATACTGATGTCCCTCATAGCAGGCTGGATAAGGAGAAGGTTACAGTTAGTTGCCTCCCAGGATTCACCAGCTCACACAAGCACTCAGGTCATGCCTAAGTACTAGTATAACTCAGTCATAGTCCATGTGGTTGTGAATGATAAGAAAGACACGATTAAGCTCTCAGAATGTATGTCACAGCAAGTATGAGCCTAGCACTGAGCAGCATTCTACCATTTCCAAGGATGATGCAACAATATCAGCAGAAAATTACTAACATTTGGCAAAGCTACTGGTATCCTTCCAAAAGGTCCAGTACTTGTTAGCCTGGGAGGACATGGTTGATAGGCCACACTACTTTGCCAGGGATGGCCTTCACCTGTCAGCTACAGGCTTTCTGATATTGGCCAAAACATTATCCACTCCTATAGTGCCTTTTTTTAGGCACTGCCAAAGAGACAAACCTTTCAACATAACAAAAGCTACTCAGGACAACTATTCTATGCTAGGAGCCTCAACAAGAAACTGCTCTCCCTGAAACTCTCCTCACCCTGGAGAATGCTGACATCTGTGCAGTTACTGAAACATAGATCAAAGCCACAGAAACACTCTGGCAGTGCATGGCTGTAATGCTTTTCATGCATTCCAAACACCCACTGAACATGAAAGAGCTAAAGGTGGAGGTGCATCTATCTACATAAAGGATAAGCACACCTGAAGGCTGGGCAAACAATATGACATGCTTGAGCTACTCCATGTCCAACTAACCATGGGAAAAATACGTTAACATATTTTTGCTAGCTACAGGTCCCCTACTATGAACCAGGAAACCCATACATCATACCTGAAGTTACTAAAATCACTCACCATCCAGCCCAATACCATACTCATGGATGATTTTAACTATTCCTCCATTAATAGGGAGGCATACACGACCACTAATATGCAGGCCCAAAGATTTCTTGACTTTGTAAATTCAAATGCCCTGGAGCAACTAGCCTGCACTTCCACTAGGGGAATAAATATCCTAGATCTGGTGCTCATGAATATGGAAGATTGCTGCACCCCTCCTAGTGTTATGTCCTCAGTAGTAAAATCAGATCACAAAGAAAACGTTTTCTGATGAAGTCTTGTCACATGTGCAAGACGAAAAGCGCTTCATTAAACTGAGAGAGAATTAAACTGAGAGAGAATTTGCTTTGGTGTTTCCAAGCTGTCTTTTTGTTCTTTGCTAGTTCCTCTTCAAATGTAGTTTGAATCAATGGATGGGGAATTACAAATTCACACCTGGGGTATTGCCTATGCCTCTTATGGACAGGGGCAATCTGTAAGCTACTCAATGCACAGGCACAGATCCATGCCATCCTCTTGCCCCTAGGAGGCCATATAATTGATAAAATTGTGTTACATTGGCTAGGCTTACAAGGGCCCTTAAGCCATTAGCCTAGTAATCTCCTATGAACCTATTAACATACCATTTCCTCAGTTCTTACTTCCAGCCACAAAAAGAAAAAAAAATAACAACAAGCAGCATTTGCCACTTCATCAGGCTACTAAAATGCCTCAATAACAGATAGGTTCTGCTGTGCACATTTCTTGTTCCTCAGACCATTCACCTTTTTTCTTGGCTCCCTCTAGTGAAGTCCATACAGCCAACATAGACTGAAAGATGAACACATTCTCTGCAGTTGTTGGAGTGCCATTGATGGTCAAGGTATGGAAGATGTAGCAGGGAATACCTCTCTGCTTACCCAGACTGGAGTGCTTGTCTCTAGGGATGTTTCACTTGTTACAAATAGATCGGCATCTATACAAGTTCCTGTCCAAAAAAAAAACATTAGACATATGTCTGCTCCTGTCTCAGTTACTTTGGAGAGGAGTGATTTATTCGGTTTAGCTCAGACACTGGACCCTTTCAGTTAATTTTTTTCTGGATAAAGAAAAAAGGATTTTTCACTTTCTGAAGAAGTTTAAAATGCTGAACTGTAAAATGATTATGAAGGAACAACTTCTGTTTTTTTTTTCTGCTTGGGTGTATGGTTCTGAGGATAGCGTGGCTTCTGACAGTCCCTTGGAAAGATTTTCCTTTTCTGAAACTATTTCCAGAGTGAATCAATTGTTTCAGTGGGGGCATGATGCTCTTCCACTATCTCTTAACAAATCTTATGATTTAATGCAACTGGAATTTCCTGAATCTACTTCACTCGCTCCTGTCCTTATAGCACTGGAGGTTATGTTTGTTACAGCCTATAATTTGCCTAACAGCAATCCCCAAGATGTCAGACAGATTGTATAAAGTTCCTCAAATATTATATATTTTTATATTCAAACCCCAGATCAGACCTAGTAGTGATATCTCTGCTGAACACAGCTACTGCTGCTCAACATCTGGTTAATGCCAATCCCAACCCTTCTGACAAGGATAGGAAACCTCTGATAGATTTGGAAAAAGTATATTCTTCTGTAACACTTGTTTTAGAATTTATAGTTTGCTTTATTACATACTAAAAATCTTCCTGAGGTTGTTAAATCTGAATTTTAATTTCTCCCTTAAAAAAAAGGTAATCTTTGGACTACCTGCTACATAGGTCCTCAAAAGTGTAATGAGAGAGATTTAAGCTGATTCAAGGAATTTCTGATTTTTCAGCCTTCATTATCCAGGTTTGCTAAGGGGGTTAATGCTATCTCTACAGCATTACAAAAGTTTCCAAAAAAGCAAAATAAGCAGTAAAAAGAAGTAAAAGTAACATTAATTTGAAAAAAAATCTGAACTTCTATTTTTCTCTTTTGCAACAGATAGTCTCAGACAAGTGGGTTTTGAAAGCAATTCATCACATATACTAATGGCAGTGGGAATATCTTCCTCTGTTTCAAGGGATTCCCTCCTCATCTTCCAGATAAAACTTCTCTTTTCCTACCTGTCATTCAGCCTCTGCTGATTCTTGGGGGAAGGGGGTAGAAAAGGTCATTTCTCCTCAGACAGGGGAAGGAATTATTGAAGACTGTTCTGGTGCCAAAAAGGAAGCTTTATGGAGACCATTTCTGTGTCTTTCCTTTTTAAACTAATTTGTGACAGTTCCCAAATTCAAAATGTTATCTCTTCACAGCATTACCTCTCATTCCCCATTTAAGGTTTTTGGTGACTTTAGACCATTATTCAGAGGTTCCTTTGCTTATCATTGCATACATATAGCTCCGAATTTCAGACATTACTTAAGGTTTTTTGTATCTGGATCATTCTTTCAGTTCTCTGCATTACCCTTTAGGTTATCCACTGTCTCAAGGGTATTTCCAACTTGTCTAGCTCCAGTGATAGCCTACTACAGACTGCAAGGTTCTCATTTTTCCTTATTCAGACAATTTAGTTATCTTTGCAGAGTCTTTTCCAAAGTGGCAGGAATTTCTCACTTGGGTATGAGACTTTCTGCACAGACTAGGGTTTCAGGAGAACATCAAAAAGTCTTATTTAACCCTTTTCCAAAAACTGTTTTTAGGGATGTCTCCTAGATACCTCAGTTCAAAGAGATTCCCTTTTACAGGAAAATGTATATTGATAACTAGATGTATTCCCAAGTTTTTTTACACTCAAACAAAAATCTTATTAAGGGAATTTCCCATGATACAAGTTGTCATAGCATCTATGATTCTCAAGATTCCCCTGGCAAGACTCAACATGAAAAAATTTCAGTGGTACCTAAAAATCAGTATGGTCCCAGGATTAACATCCCTTGACATTCTTGATTCCAGTTTAGGGGTTTATGAGTAGGGAAATTCTTTAGTGGAGAGACCAGATTTATCTAAATCCATATTTTCCATTTTCCTTTCCAGCCCTCGCACAGTCTGTAACAACAGACATCTCAGACTTGCTTGGGAAGCAGTGCTTATAGGGATACAAGTGCAGGGTCTTTGGAAGAAATAAGACAGACCAGAACACATTAATGTAAAAGAGATGGCAGTAATAAATGCTCTCAAAACTATCTCTTCAATGGTCCTCTAGACAATTGCAAGTGGTTACAGCATACAAATGAGGGAGCCAGATCCTGCCATCTGTGCAGATGAGCCATGGTAGCCTGTTTTTAAAGCCTTTCAACATAATCTCACTCTACCAGCATCTTACATCCTATCAAAGCAAACTTTTGTGGCAGACAAGCTAAGCAAGACTAGGACAGACCCTCACAAGTGGAAACTGAATAAGGGGATCTTCTAGGAGTTGATCTAGCCATGGGGAACACCTTAGATTGATCTTTTTGCCTCCAATCACAACAATCATTTGACAAAATTTGGTTCCAGAATTCCATGCAAAAAGGCCTGGAAAACAGATGTTTCTTTTCCTTGGACAGGAATGTTCTTGTATTCTTTTTCATCCTTTCCACTTATATCCAAGGTCACTCTGAAGATAGGGTCAATTCTCATTCTACCAGGGCCTTGGCTTCATTTTTTTTTTGGAAAGGGTTGGATTCTAGAAGTATTCTAGAAGCTTCAACTTGATCCTCTGGACATACCTTTGTAAAGCACAACAAATGTTATCTTGCCAAAACAAAAACTTTAAGGAATTCTGATCAGTTATTCATTTCTTATGAAGGTACGAAAGAAAGGACAACCTCTGTCAAAGTAGACAATTTCCAAATGGCTGCCCCATGCTATCACCGTCTGTTAATCCCATAACAATTCAACTCCAGACAAGGTCAAAGTACATTCTTCCAGGGCCTTGGCTTCTTAAGTAGCTTTTTGGAAAGGGGCAAACTCTGAAAGTATTCTAGGGACAGCAACTTTGTTCTCTGTACATATTTTTACAAAGTAGATCCTTTTTTCAGGTCTAGAACAGGTTTTGCCAGGACCATTCTTCAGAGGTTCCTGGACTCTCCTTCCTTCTCCAAAATGTTACAAGCTGTGGTATTTATCTTATATAGCTAAGGCTACTGCAGCAGTGATATAAAGATGAACATAGCACATTTGTGGAAGTAAACTTTCCATGACAGTAGATGCTCAGATAGATCACAGTTGCAGTAGCTGCTCCCTCCCTTTACCCCCTATATTTTATATTATTTTTGTTGTTAGAGTTAGGACATTGATTTCTATTTACGTAGCATTAACCTCTTTCATGGCTGTAGCCTCCCTCATTCAGTGGCATGAAAGCTCTGAAGGGCTTGGCACTCAGACTGATGTTTTTCTCCAGCCCTGTTCAAGCTGTCAGTAGTCTGGGCACATGCCCTTATGCTTTGGAAGCTGTCTGAGTGTTACATCCTAAGCAGGATGTAATATATATAGCTAAGGCTACAGCAGTGATATATTCAAACATCTACTCTTATGGTAAGTTTAGTTACACAACTATACTTTCAAATTCCTATGGCATCTCTTCCTTTCCTGAATTTTCACAAAGTTAGGGTCTCTCTAAAGACTAATCCTTCTTTCCTGCCTAAAGTTGCCAATGAAATGCCAATTAATCAGTGAATAAACTTGCATTATTTCTTCCCCAATCCACAAAACAAATTAATTTTACATTCTGAAGATGTCCATAAACAACTCGGGCTCAGTTTTTTTAACACTTTTATTAAAGTATTACTTAAGACATACACAAACAGAAAAAAAACAAACCATATTAACATTTTCCCATTTATATACATTATACATCACATGTTTTCTTTCTTTCATTATAATTATCATCAGTCTAAATTTACGTAAATCACTGAATTCCTACCTTCCCTTAAACCTCACTCTGGCTTCTGAGCATTATTCTCGACGTACTGTTAACAGTTTCCATTTATTTCTATGTAATTTATTCTTTCACTTTCCTAAGTATCCCTCTTACAGTTCTTTTGTCTCTTATACAATATCCTAGACTTAAAATACAGTTGGTTTTGATTTCCATTTTCTAGTAATTGCTTTTTGGAAGTCAACATAATTAAACTTAAGGTCTTACCTTTTGTTGGACTAATATAGTTTTTGCAGATGTTCATCGTGTTTCATTGTTGCAGTCATTACACTTGGGTTATCCTGCTGGCAGGCTACCCGCAGTCGGCCTGAATTCCAACGTCTTGGTCCAGCGTCGGTTGCTGTCACCTCTTACCTGACGTCAGTGTGCCAGGGGTATAAAAGATGCAACCAACGCCATTTTCTTCAGTCTTTCTTGCCGTGCGGTGCCTGAAGCTAAAGCAGTTCGCAAGTGCCAGTCGGCCGACTCCTGAGATTTTCTAAATTGAATTTCAGAACCGAAATCTTCTATAAAGCTAAGTACCCCGTTGAGGAAACTTTTTTCTTGCTCCAGACCGATGTCAGAAAAAGTTAACAATTGTATTTCTTGTGGGAAGCAAATACCTCATAAGGATTTTCACTATTACTTTATTCCTTGCCTAGGCCCTGATCACGACGTTGCTAGTTGTTGGTTTTGTGCTAGATTTAACCAACGCACTATTAAGCGTCGGTACAATTTTGCTTTTTAATACTTTGGCCGAAGGTTTAACTACATAAAGCTGTCAGAACAGCCAATGACCGGAGTTCATAAAAAACACAAGGAAAAAGAAAAGGACAGGCATCCGAGGTCCAAAACCGATGATGAAGCCTCTTCTAGGCCAGTCACCGGTTCGCGGGTTCTCAGTGAGGCGCTTTTGCAGCCCCTGTCACCCGCTACCTCAGAGCCACAGGCCGCCTCCGACTCCCACGTGGAGACAGCTAGGCCTCTGGATACTCAGGGTATTGGGCCTTCGGAAACTAATCCCTTAGATGGGTCCGGAGCCGCTGAGCAGGCTTTGGCTTCGGAGGGTGTTTTCAGACCTACACAGCTTTATATCAAGCCAACTTCAGCCTCAAAGACTAAAACAGTTTTAAAGACAAGGAAACAAGTACAGCACTCTCCAGGACAGACTTCCATGCCTAAGAAACAGATGCTCAAAATGGCCGAGGACCTAATTACTTTAATCAGGGGTTCCCATCCCCCTCCTGATAAGAGGCCTAGGCAAGACACTGAATATGATTCCTCTGATCAGGTTTCCATTTCCTCTGACTCCTCTTCAGAACAGGGATACTCTATTCCTCCCTATGAGGATTCTGATGCTGAAGAATCTATTCCTTCAGCTTCTCCTCCTGAGGATTACTCATTTGGGGAAACCTTGCATACCATGAGGGAGCAATTACACTGGGAGAGCCAAGATTATTCAGATTCTAAGAAAAGGCTCAGAGACTTTCTTTTACTACCTCAGCACAGGCCTCTTGCTATTCCTCCTGTTCTAGACATTGTAGATGATGTATTTTCAGAGTCCGGCCTGTCTCCCGACTCTTTACCTCCTGCACCTGTTAAGCCAGACAGATACTACAAGGCTCCAGATTCTCATAAATTTCTATATAAAAACCCTGCTGCTGACCCAGAAACTATTTCACGGAGTCCCACACGGGTCAAGGCTGCTATTGCAAAAAACCCTGTCCCCTCAGATAGAGATTCTAGGGCACTGGACAGATGGGGGAAAAAGTTTACACTTCTGCTACCTTGGCTGTAAGGGCTTTAAATTATCAGTTTCATACGCTTAAATGTCAGCAATATTTAAAGTCTCTGTTAAAACAGAAAATGTTGACAAATTCTGAATGTGCTGAGAAAGTACAGTTTTGTACCTACCATAAATGTAGATGTTCGAGTGTAAACACTGCTGCAGTCATTACACTTGGGTTATCCTGCCATCAGGTGGTCCCGCAGTTGACCAGAGTTCCAAAGTCTTGGTCCGGCGTCGGTTGCTGTCGCCTCCTCCCTGACGTCAGTGTGACAGGGGTATATAAGATGCAGCCGACGCCATTTTCTTCAGTTTTTCTTGCCCCAGATGTCAGGTGCCCCCAAATAGGTAGGCAATTCAAATTGCTAGTAAAAGATACAAAAGAAAAGCAAACAACCATTTTTAGTTACCAGCAAATACTCCACATAGGAATAAAGGGTAGATGCCCTAAGTAAATACCAGAAAGTAAGAGGGGAAGGAGGGAGGGTAACCTGGACTGCAGCAGTGTTTACACTCAAACATCTACATTTATGGTAGGTACAAAACTGTACTATGTTCATCGTGTTACACTGCTGCAGTCATTACACTTGGGTGGAATCCCAAAGCTGAGGTAGGGAGGTTGGATCTATAAGGCATTAGGGGTGGCTATAAGGCCCTGCAGTACAGCAGTGGTGAAGCCAGCTCTGGATTTGGAGTATAAATGCAAATGGTAATGTTTGGTAGGTACTCCTCTGAGGTAGGCAGTTGAAGTGGCTGTTGCCCTGGTGGAGTGAGATCTAATGCTGCTAGGTACAGGTTTCCCATGGTGGGTATAGCAGAAACGTATACAGTGTCCTATCCATTTTGAAATTGCCTGTTTTGAAATGGCTTTTCCCTGTGCTCCTGCAGCGTATGCTACCAATAGTTGCGCAGATTTTCTGAAAGCTTTGGTTTTGTCCAAGTAGAAGCGTAACTGTCTGTGAATATCCAAAGAATGTAGTAGTCTCTCCACTTTGTTCTGTGGTTTTGGATAAAAAGTTGGCAAGTGAATAGTTTGGTTTAGAGCCACACTTGATACCACCTTTGGCATAAACGTAGGGTTAGTTCTTAAAGACACCCTGTCCTGGTGGAAGATGAGGAAAGGTTCCACTGCCATTAGTGCCTGTAATTCTGAAACTCTTCATGCTGATGTTATTGCCAGTAGCAGGGCAGTTTTACAAGAGATGTATTTTAATTCTGCTGTGTTAGCTGGCTCAAAAGGAGGTAAGGTTCATTTTTCCAAAACAAAATTGAGGTCCCAAGTAGGTGTAGGTGCTCTACGGGGCGGTCTTATGTTTTTAGCCCCTCTGAGGTACTGTTTGAGCAAAGGATTAGAAAAAATTGGTGGATCCGTGTTGTAATGAGCAGAGATAGCTGAGGCGTGGATCTTGATGGATGAAAAAGAGAGGCCCTTGTCCAGCATCTCAGTTAAGTATTGAAGTATCTGAGGAATGTTTGGGACAAGAGAGTCAAGGCTGTGCACTTGGTTCCAGGCACAGAATCTTTTCCATGGATTCAGGCACCTAGGCGGTGTGACATCCACCTGTGAGACAGCTGGATGTGGACACATGGCAGGATGACAAATTAGCTGCAGTGACAAATGATTGTGGACAATTCCCTGTGAGAATTGAGGAATCCCCTGCACCCTAACCACAGGTGGCACATACAACCCCCCACAGTGATACACTGTGCACCCCCTTAGAAGCCACCATGTGCAACTGTCAGTGGAACATGTGGCTGGCATAGCATGCCACGTGGGCATGAAAGTGGTACCATGGAACCTGTGTGCTGTGGGCAAAGCCTTTATTAATTCAATATGAAATGTGATGTGTGTAGTGCTGGGTCCGTACTAAACTCAAACAGTATCACAACTTGTACAAATGTGCCACAGCATGGAGGACATCCTGCACATCACTGTAGTCACACTTATGTTGTAAAATGTGCTTTACGCGATGCTCCCTTATAGCCTTCCTACGTGGTGTCACAGGCATCCCCCTCAAAAGAGATTCACGTCGGGTATCTGTCAGGTTCTGCTCCTGCTGCAGAACACACAGAAGGTCGGATAGCTGTACAGTAGGGCGTCCCAGTAATACCTTCAGCCGATGATGCCAAGCCTCCACCTGGTTGTTAGTCTGCGTGAAGTTCATTTCTGAGACATCAGACACATTCCAAAACTGCAAAGGGTATGACGATGGCATTCGTGTCTGTGCTGAGCAGCAGGATGCATACTTGCGTGGTCGGCCTCGTACATAATGATGGTCTAGAAAAACGCCAATAGGCTGAGCACAGTCCGGTAAGGAAGCCACAATGTCCAGAAATGCAGGGACAACATCATCCAATGGTAGGAATGCCAACGTAATTAGCTTGCGGATGGCAATTGAGAAAGCAGTGTCTGTGCCATAGAAGGTGACAAGGTGGTGATGCTGGATCTGACACCAGATGGTCTGTGCAAAATGGAATAGACATCCCTTCAGAATACTCCTAGGGAATGCCTTCCGGCTGGCATGAATTGTTGCCTTCTCAAAATCGGTCATAATATACTGTGGAGACAAAGTGCATCCCTGTTCAGCAGCCATACCCTTCAGTACCTCCCACAAAGCGGTGTATGCAGACTCCGACTTCCGTGTCATGAGACAGTACACCAGGGGTACAATCCTTGTTGAGGTGGGGGTGCCAATACATCCATGTAATGTATATAGCTGGTGACATATATCAGCCCGTGTGGGGAAGGTGCCATCTCCAAGAATGATGTCAGACCTGCACAAATCGGTCAAATTCTGTGTTGTAGTAAGTAGAACCAAGGAATCTGTCCCATCCATATCCGACCTTCTACGGAGGATGAAGCTGCCACTACAGAGTGGATACTGGTTGATATCAATATCCGCAAGTGTTTCTGGAGGTGTAGCCATGGATGCCCGTGCCTGCTGCCGTACCCTGGTTATGCTTCGCCGAAGGATTGCATGACAAGGCATCTCCTGTAGTACGTTGTCATCTGCTGTGCCTAGGACACTCTGCATTACCAAGCTTGGCAATTCATTACCGGTTACCACCCTTTGCCGCAGTTATGCTCGCAGTGCAGCCACGTGGGCCATTGTTGCATCTGGGCCGTGCTGCTGTGGCAGTGATTTCAGCAGTTCTTCCCCCTCTTCCTGGCAAACAGTGATGGCATGTCCTCTGCATGCCTTTACTCTCCACTCAATACATGCCCAGTACCGTTTCAGTGGTGCTTCATGTTCCAAATGGTAGAGGTACCCCTCCACCACCAGCATTGGTTTGCCACGTTGGCTGGGCACTATGCTGTTTCTGTTGCCAAGCAGACCGGGGCTATACAGATACATAGATTCCAGCATGGTAGCAGCACTTGTTGATGGTCGCTGAATGAGAGGGCATCCACTTTCCATGCTTGTGGATGGTAGGTCCTTGTGCAGAATTTCTGTAATTGGCAGTTCTTTGGGGAAGCAAAGATATCTATGTCTGGGCTCCACCATTTTTGTGTTATCATTCTGAATATTTGTGGGTTCAGTTCCCATTTGTGTGGGTCCATAATGTTTCTGCTTAGGTCGTCTGCCAGTGTGTTTTTCTCTCCTGGCAGGAATTGTGCTTGCAGATGAACTTGGTAATTTAGAGCTGTGTTCCACAAGGTCATGGCTTGTCTGCAGAGGGGGTAGGAGTGTGTGCCCCCTTGCTTGTTTATGTACCACATAACTGTGGTGTTGTCTGTCTTTAGTAGTAATTGTCCTGGATGCAGTAGGTCCTTGAAAGCTATAATAGCATTTTGTACAGCTAGCATCTCTTTTTGATTGATGTGGAGATGTCTTTGCTCTGTGGGCCACTCGCCCTGGATACATTTTCCTGCAATGTGTGCTCCCCAGGCGTAATCCGATGCATCTGTTGTCAGTATTTGCCTGGCTGTGGGTTGAGTGAAAGGCTGTCCCTTGTTGAGGTGACAAGCTTGTGCCCACCATCGAAACTCCTGTTTTAGGCAAGGAATTAGTGGTATAACTGTTTCTAAACTTTGACAGTGTTGAGACCATACGCTTTTTAGGTACCATTGTAGTTTCCTCATATGCAGTCTGGTTTATGGAATTAGTAATATGCAAGATGCCATGTAGCCCAATAGCCTGCAGAATTTTTCTTGCAGGGAGTTGGGTCTTTGTTGCCATTAATTGAAAATATTGAGTCAGTTGTACTTGCTTGTCTGGCATGAGATAAGCCATCCGGGCCGTTGTGTTCAAGCTGGCACCCAGGAATATTATCTGTTGTGAGGGCACTAGTTTTTATTTCTTTTCATTTACTGTGTACCCCAGGCAACTTAATAACTTTTTTACGTACGCCAGATGCTTTAGTAGAATGTCCTTGCTCTCTGCTTGAATCAGGCAGTCGTCCAGGTATGGATAAATTTGACTTAATTTTTGCCTGCAAAATGCAATTACTGGTGCCAGGCACTTTGTGAACACCCTGGGTGCAGTAGATAAGTCAAAGGGCAGTGCAGAGAATTGATAGTGCATTGAACCAGCTAGAAATCTGAAGTATCTTCTGCAGTTTTGTCTGATAGGGACATGTAGGTATGCCTCTTTGAGGTCCAAAGTCACGAGCCAAGCTTTCTTGCCCAGCATGGGAAGAAGCTGCTGTAGTGTCAACATCTTGAATTTCGGAACATCCAGGTAAGTGTTTAGTAAAGAAAGGTCCAGAATGGGTCTCCGGGCTTTGTCCTTTCTGGGAACTAGAAAGAGTCTTGAGTATAATCCTTGTCCTTGTTCCTGTGGTGGTACCTGTTGAATAGCTCTCATGTCCATGAGTGCTGTAATTTCTTTTTGAGCCTTTTCCCACTGATTTGGTGGCATATTTGGCATTCCTTTTAGCCTTGGCAGTGTGTGAAAATGGACCCTGTAACCTTGAGATACAATGTTGAGAACCCATTTGTCTTTGGTGATGCAATGCCAGTTGTGATAGAAAAGTACCAGTTTTCCTCCTAAGGGGGCTGCCAAGAGAGAGAGAGATGTTTGGCAGCTGAAGTGGAAATTCATTGAGGTTGTTTTTTATAAGGTTGAGGGCTGTCTTCCCCTTCTTTCTGGCCTGGTGTACCCCATTGTCGAGGCCTGTAAGGGCCTTGTGTCTGACCTCTACCTCTTGGACGTCTGTATCTGCCACTTTGAGGTCTATCTGTGACTGGAAAGGACCAATTCTTTGTTGGCCAATTTCTGCTAAAATGAGGAGGCTGAACCTATAAGAAATCTTTCACTGTTTGCATAGATTTTGCCTTATCCTCCATCTTCTTTAATACCTCCTCTGCCTTAACTCCAAACAGCACATCCCGCTGCAAAGGTGCATCTAATAATTTGACCTTAACATGATCTGGTAACGTATGTTCTTTTAACCAAGCATGCCTTCTAATGACAGAGCCTGTAACTGCTGCTCTACAGGAGGCCTCTAAGGAATCAAAACCACATTGCAAAATATGTTTACCCACTTGTTCAGCTGCATGCAATAAATCCTGCATTTCTTTTAGGTTTGGAGGATCTGAATCTGGAAGCATCTTTTGTTTCAACTGAGACATCAAAAATTGCTGATATTTTAGCATATGAAACTGGCAATTCAAGGCTCTCATTGCTAAAGTAGCAGACATATATACCTTCTTTCCCAATCTGTCTAATGCTCTGGAATCTCTGTCAGAGGGAACTGTTTTTTTTGCTGATGAGGCCTTAATCCCTTTGGGTCCCTGAGAGATAGTTTCAGGGTCAGCAACAGGGCTTTTGTACAGAAATTTGTGAGAGTCAGGGACTCTGTAATATCTATCAGGTTTAACTGGGGCTGGGGGTAAGGAGTCAGGGTTTAAACTGGATTCAGTGTACATATCATCCACAATATCTAAAACTGGCGGGATAGCAAGGGGTCTGTGTTGAGGTAATAAAAGGAAGTATCTGAGCCTTTTCTTGGATTCTGAGTAATCCTGGCCTTCCCAAATGAAATGTTCCCTCATGGTATGTAAGGTCTCCCCAAAGGAGTAATCCTCAGGCGGAGAGGCTGATGGAATTGATTCCTCAGCATCAGAATCCTCATAAGGGGGTAAAGAATATTCTAGGTCTGAGGAAGAGTCTGAGGAAATGGACACCTGGTCAGAAGATTCATATTCTGCATCCTGTCTAGGCCTTTTATCAGGAGGGGGATGAGACCCCCTGATCAGAGTGATTAGGTCCTCGGCCATTTTTAGCATTTGTTTCTTAGGCACGGAAGCCTGTCCTGGAGAGAGTTGTGCCTGTTTCTTTGCTTTTAAGTGGGGCTTAGACTTAGCAGAGGGTTTAATGGTTAACTGGGTAGGTCTGAAAACACCCTCTGTAGCTGTGGATTGTTCAGCTACTTTGGTTCCCTCTGTAGGGTTAGGATCGGTAAGCTGAAGCCCTAGTGCGTCCAAAGGCCCAGCCAGCTCCATGTGGGAGTCGGAGGCGGTCTGTGGTTCTGTGGAAGCGGTCGTCAGGGGCTGCATAGGCACCTCACTGAAAACCGGAGAACCGGCGACCGGCCTAGAAGAGGCCTCGTCGTCAGTTTTGGGCCTCGGATGCCTGTCCTTGTCCTTGCGCTTTTTATGCATTGTGGTCGTCTGGATTTCCAACGGCATGGTGTAATTGAATTTTCTGCCAAAATAATGTTGGGCAAAATCAAACCAACATTTAATAGTGCGCTTGTTAAACCTAGCACAAAACCGACAACCAGTGATGTCGTGGTCAGGGCCTAGGCATGGAATACAATAGGAGTGGAAATCCTTATGAGGTATTTGCTCCCCACAAGAAATACAGTTATTAACTTTTACTGACATTGGTCTGAGGCAAGAAAAAGTTTCCCCAATGGGGTACTTAGCTTTTTTAGAAGACTTCGGTTCAGAATTCGGAATGAAAATCTCAGGAGTCAGCCGACCGGCACTTGCGAACTGCTTCTGCTTTGGGCACTGCACGGCAAGAAAGACTGAAGAAAATGGCGTCGGCTGCATCTTATATACCCCTGTCACACTGACGTCAGGGAAGAGGCGACAGCAACCAACGCCGAACCAAGACTTTGGAACTCTGGCCGACTGCAGGACCGCCTGATGGCAGGATAACCCAAGTGTAATGACTGCAGCAGTGTAAGACGATGAACATCGAGGAATTGCAGGATTTATTGCATGCAGCTGAACAATTGGGAAAACATACTTTGCACGATTTTGGGGGGAGCACACACATTGCAGGAAAATTTATCCAGGGCGAGTGGCCCACAGAGCAAAGACATCTCCACATCAATCAAAATGTGGTTATGATTCACTGGAGGCCTCTTGCAGGGCCGCTGTAACAGGCTCGGTCATTAGAAGGCATGCTTGGTTAAAGGAACAGACTCTGCCTAATCATGTTAAAGCAAAATTATTGGATGTTCCATTACAGCATGATACTTTGTTTGGTGTTAAGGCAGAAGAGGTGTTGAAGAAAATGGAGGATAAAGCTAAATCTATGCAGACAGTGAAGGATTTCTTATAAGTGCAGCCACCCAGATTTAGCAGGAACTGGCCTTCTAAAAACTGGTCCTTTCCCATGTCAGACAGGCCACAAAGAGGCAGATACAGATGCCCTACAGGCAGACAACAGCCCCAGGGCTCATACAGGCCCAAACAGTGGGGTGCTTCATCCTCCAAAAGCGGAGAAGACAAATCACAGCCATATAGGAAACAGTGCCAATGACTTCCCTCTGCCAATGCCAAGCATTTATCTTTTGGCAGCACCCTTAGGGGAAAAGCTAGCACTTTTTTCACAAAATTGGCAAATGATTACCCAGGACAAATGGGTCTTAAATATAGTTTCTCAGGGCTACAGGTTCCACTTTCACACCTTTCCAAAGGCAAAAGGTATGCTAGACCTGCCACACAATCAGTGGGCAGAGGCACAAAACCAAATTACATCTCTCATGGACATAAGGGCTATTCAGCCAGTGCCACAACAAGAGAAGGGACAAGGATTTTACTCAAGACTTTTCTTAGTACCAAGAAAGGACAAAGCATGGAGACTGATTCTGGACCTGTCTATTCTAAATACTTTTCATATCCATTGCTTAGGCAGTTCCTCAGGGGGGGCAAAAACATAAGACCTCCAAGGAGAGCACTAATACCTGTATGGGACCTCAATTTTGTCTTGGAAAAACTCACATTGCCTCCTTTTGAGCCAGCCAATACAGCTGAGATAAAATTCTTATCATGGAAAACAGCTCTGCTCCTAGCAATAACTTCAGCAAGAAGAGTCTCAGAGTTACAGGCATTAATGGCTGTGGAACCTTTTATTATCTTCCATCCGGACAGGGTTTCTCTAAGGACAAACCCAGCATTTATGCTTAAAGTAGTGTCCAGTATGGCTCTCAACCAAACCATTAATTTGCCTACTTTTTACCCAAACCCGCAGAATAAAGGGGAGAGACTTCTGCATTCTTTGAACATACACAGACAGCTATGCTTCTACTTGGACAAAAATAAAGTTTTCAGAAAGACTGAGCAACTTTTAGTGGCATATGCTGCAGGATCATAAGGAAAGGCTGTCTCAAAGCAAACTATTTCAAAATGGATAGGGCACTGCATTCGTTTCTGCTATTCATAACATGGTAAATCAGTGCCTAAGGGCATTAGACCACATTCTACCAGGGCAGCAGCCACCTCAGCAGCCTTCCTCAGAGGAGTACCAACCAAGGATATTTTGGAGGCTGCAACTTGGACTTCAGTGCACACTTTTACCAAGCACTACCACTTGCCTCTTTACTCTAAATCCAGAGCAGGCTTTGCCACTGCAGTCTTGCAGGGCCTTATAGCCACTCCTAATTCTATTTAGACCCAACCGTCCAACCTCAGCTTTGGGATTCAACCCAAGTGTAATGACTGCAACAGTGAAACACGATGGACATAGTACAGTTGTGTACCTACCATAAATGTAGATGTTCGAGTGTATTCACTGTTGCAGTCCAGGTTACCCACCCACCATCCCCCTTTCTTTGCTGGGACTTATCTGTACTGATCTATCCTATACAACCTATGTGGTGTATTTCCTTGTAGATGAAGGTATTGCTTATTTTAGTGCATGCTTTTATTAGCATTGTTTTTTAGCCTACCCTTTTGGGGGCACCTGACATCTGGGGCAAGAAAAACTGAAGAAAATGGCGTTGGCTGCATCTTTTATACCCCTGGCGCACTGACGTCAGGGAAGAGGTGACAGCAACCGACACCGGACCAAGACTTTGGAATTCAGGCCGACTGTGGGTAGCCTGCCAGCAGGATAACCCAAGTGTAATGACTGCAACAGTGAATACACTCGAACATCTACATTTATGGTAGGTACACAACTGTACTTTTTGTCTCATGCCAGCTTGAAATCTCAAGAAATTGCAAAATCTATATTGATTTTATGGACTATAATTATCATTTTTTTCTCGGAGCTTTTCTCCTCGGGCCTCTACTGAAAATGGACATATATCCAGTTAGACTAGCCCGATCAATAAATGTAAAATAAATAATAAATAAATAAATAATTCAGAAAAAAAAAGGTATTACACCATAACCATATTCCAGTATCTTTGAAATGAGAACTGATGGGTAACTTTGGTTCCTTTTCTGATAATTTGAACCTCATGGTTTCATTTCAACTTATGGTCTCAGTAGGCAAAGTACAACTCTAATAAATCCTCCACTTTACTAAAGAAGTAACAAACAACACCATGCATAAATAATCATGACATCATAAAACAAGACATCTGCAGCAACTGGAAAGACCACAGAAGTACCCCACAAAGAGGATTACTGGCCTCAAACAGATGCCCTACACTGACTGTCTCAAAAAAACTCCAGCTTTACTCCGTAGCATATCGCCTACTCCGAGGTGATCTCTGTCTAACATATAAAGCTATGTCAAATCCAGAACTGTTGGACATGCTACACCTAAAGAAATCCCAATCCCTCCGAGCTACATGCTCTAGGGACCTAAACCTTGTCACCACAATAAACAGGACATGCTGGAGAGATAGATTCCTGTCCCAGAGACTTCCCATACTCTGGAACAAGCTACCCATCTATGTCAAGCAAAGTTCCTCATTAACACGCTTCAAGAAAAATCTTGATGAGTGGATGGGAAATAGGAAATACACCCTGGGGATCACTTCTGTGGCTCTGCACGACAGAGACACGGGCAAATAACTTTCTTGGGTGGCATAAGCCAGGGAACCTTGTCGGCTAGGCTTACTTAGGCCCATGGGTCTATAGCCTAGTACCTACCTATGAACCTATATGTCTCTGCAAGCAAACAAAGTACAAGGCAGTTGACATAATGGTTAAGGTATTTACCTTACAGACACAAAGTGCAGGGTTTGATTCTCACATGAGGTAATTGGCTAGGCTTAAAATGGCCCAAAAGGGTAGTTAGCCTAGTAGTAATATATGAACTTACTGAAGAAGCAATAAGTAATGACATGCATAAATAATCATGACATCATAAGTCTCAGCAGACAAAGTACAACTCTAATAAATCCACCACTTTACTAAAAAAGTGACAACGCCATGCATAAATAATCATAACATTATAAATAACAGCAAGTACTAGGAAACTGTTCAAAATTACTACAGGTGAGAACACGTCTCATTAATAGAGACATGTTTCAAATGCATAATGCATTTTAAAATTTGAATTAAATATCTTCCTATACAGAAAAAAGCTAACTGCATATTATCAAAAATGAAAAATTTCAAACCAGGAGTGTTATAAAGAAAATTAATAAACAAAACCTTGATTAGGGTGGCAATGGAAGAAGGAGTGAGGAAGAAGAAACACTGAATCAGGAAGAATGGCATGAGGCAGGTAGGAGGCAAATGTACATCAAGCAGACTGAGAGGAGGTACAGTAGAATGGGGTGGGAGAGAGAGAGGACAAGAGTAGTTTGCAGAATATAAGAGCTTGTGAGATCCATTTACTGCATGGGAGGAGAGGACTGGCATCTTTTTTGGGGGAGCTGAAGGACTCTCAGAGGAGCTCCTAGAAGGTGAAAGTCAAGGTGAGTTGGAGGGTTAATAGGAAAGTACGGGAGAGTAGGAGAAGAGAAATATTGGAAAATGTATACGTCAGTAACATGAAATGTGGAGAGAGTTAATTAATAGTAAAAAAGTGGGCAATGGGATAAGTGAAGAGAATGGGGTAGAAGGTTGTGTTCCTGCAGCAGACTAAGCTGACAAGGTGAAAGGAGAAGAAATTATAACCGAGTACAAAAAGATACAGAATGACTGTGTGAAAGGTAAAGATAAAAGACAATGATCATAATGCTGAGCAGGCAACTGAGATGGAGAATAATAGAAGTTAAGAGACGTGATGTAGGGAGGTAGGTTTTGTGAGGTGTATATGAAGATAGACTGGATGATATGTGTATCTTTTTACAACACTGGTAAAGGTGAAGGAAGTTTATTCTGGTATTTCTTTCATGAACTAAAATGGTTGAGGGAAGGGAACAACAGTATCTTTTTGGGGGAAGGGATTAATGCACTGCTACAGCACTGCAGGATAGACTGATAGACTATATGACATGGTGGAAGTCCACAAGGAGTGTCAGTTCAAACTAACATGACGACCAGAGACTGAGGGCTTGAGTGACGCCTAGAGAGAGAGAGAAGGATATGGGGAAAGAGCAGTACATGTTTATAAAGAATGAGAATTGGCAGGCAAGCAGGTTGAACAGATTTCTGGAGAATGATGAAGGGTGGATCACTACATACTGGTATTGACTATATTTTTCCAGTAGACAGTTATTTGAAGCAGCTGAGCAATTATTATTTAATGAGTTTTCTGATTTAAATTATTTTCAACTGAGCTATATATCAATCTCCTTAATACTTAATTGGAAGATTTAAAACATGGGAAAATTTGTATCATAAGTATAAATTAATCAATATATGTTCTGATTATAGAAATCACTGAGGATTTCAGTTTGCCTGTAAAACCTGTCTGGAGTGGTGGATTCACCTAAAAAGAAAATCATTCATAAACATCAGTTGTGAATTCATGAGGGAAAATTATTTGAAATACTAAATATGCTTACATTAATGCATGACTGTAATAACAGAAATAGAAAACAGAAATGCAACAGTTTTAGAAATAGAACTACGGGGACTGTAAAGCAAAAATTAAGCACTAGTTGTGGCAAAAAAATATCAAAGAGTTGGCAGAACTCAACATGTGTAAAAAGAAAAATGGTCTAGGCACACTGAGAGTGGCTAGAAATGTATTTATTGTAACAAGACTTAATACACAACTTAATACACAAGCGCTTTCACCCTGCCAAAGTACAAGGCTTTATCACATAGATATATGTTATGGTTTACATGCACTGTACTTTATTTTGAATGAAAGTTGGGTTTGAAATCATGTGACTTATGAAATGTATAAAGTATGTGCTATTTATAATAAAATGCACAAAACTATTGTTGATGTTACAACTTGGGGGGGGCTATGTACCTTTAAAAACTTAAAAAATGTTTGGTGCTTTTTTAGGGGGTAAAGGGTATTTAAAACAAAAGAATTTTAGCTGATTTTATTCACTTGATAAAGCCTTGCACTTTGGCAGGGTGAAAGCGCTTGTGTATTAAGTCTTGTTACAATACATTAATTTCTAGCTACTCTTAGTGTGCCTAGACCGTTTTTCTTTTTATTTGTGGTTTCTGGCATCTACGGTCTCCATCCTACCTTAGTTATAGAACTCAAAATGAGTTTTACATAGTTGTTTCTACTACAAGACTACATAGTGAACCAGATGGTTTAATTAATGAATAAAGGCAATATATTACCAACATTTGTGAGATACTAAATTTAATTACTAGATGTTATACAAAGAAATTTCAGAATGAAATAATGGAATTTCCAAATTTTCGTTTGCAGAAGTTAATTAAAGATGTGAATGTTTTACATATTTTTGTCACACTGCAGCTGCAATTAGCTTTGAAATCTGTTTCAGTCAGTAGTCAACTAGGTAAAGATGGAATTCCATATTTTTTATAAAGTTTTAGATAAATGGCAGCAAAAATGCTATTGAAAGTATTTAATGAATGTGTAATGCAAGGATTGTTTTAGTACATTATTGTTATTGCAGAAGGGTAAAGGTAAAACACCATTAAACAACTGGAGACCAATTTCTCTTGTGATTTGTGGTTATAAGTTAGCAACCTATATGTTGCAAATAGCATTATAGAGGACTGGATAATCACGTGTGAGGAAGTGCAGGGGCTGAGAAAGGGAATCAGAGTAAATGGAATATTATGGTTGGTTAAAAATTTTATAAGAGATTATAAATTGACACAGAATAAAGGACTGTTATGGTGAATGGATGCTGTAAAAACACATGACTGTTTGACATCAACAGATGTTTTTTTTTTTTATTGGAGACATTTGGACTCCACAAAATTTTCTTGGTTGGCTTAAAGAAGTATAAACTTGTTCAACTTGAGTTTCCATACTTAAAAGCAGGTTCTACTTCATGTAGAAGAATATGTAGAAGAATATGGCAGGAGTGTCCTTTGAGTACCATTTTATTTGGGTGATGTGTGGCAGTTGTTAAAAATATAGTAACTAGTACTTGTGGTTCCTTTAATTCAGTTAGATGTCCCACCATACAAACTTATACAGATGATCTACTATTACATGCTTCAAATATGGAGCAGTTTACTGGTTTAATGTCTCTAGTCAAGAAAATGTTAAATTGTTTTGCATTATCTGTGAGTGTAGAAAATGTGCTTGTTTCAGATACGCAGGTTCTCTTATAGAGATCCCATTTTCAACTTAAAAACTCAGTATCTTACGGATTGACTTCAGTGAGTCCGAGTGTATACAGGCACAAATGGAAAATGTGTACAGAGGATGCAGAATAGATTCAATATATGGAAGAAACTGACTATGACATGGGGGAAATATTTATTGAAAATCTGTATTTACAGCAGTTATGAAATGTGCACTGCAATTGTATGCCTTCTAGAGAGTTGGAAACCACATTAATAAGTTTTCTCTTTTCAGGGATATCAGGGAATAGATTAAATCCTATATTTCAAGGTATACATTTTATATCTAGGTAAAGGCAGAGGAAGATTAAACATGATACATTCAGAAGTTTGTTACCGTACCATATTTATTGATAAATGGATATTAGTTGTAGAAAACAAATTTTATAGTCATATTTATGGGAATATTATGATACTCTGATAGCAACATGGAAATCTCGGCAATATTTCCAAAAATAAATACAGGGAGATGAAGACATTTTAAAATACCATTAAAAATTTGACACTGGCCAGTTAGGTGGGATATAGTTATTAAACAACCTAGGAAGTGGAAAGATGAAATAATGTCACAGTTTTTGAAGAGGGTTTGGATCATTTGGATGCCAAGTCTTACATTGGGTTATGAAAGAGATTATAATTGGGTGAGACTCACCTGTTTTTAAATCACTTCATAGTGTGATTGGGACATACAGTATCAGTTAAAGCATTAATGTATAAAGCAATGTCTGAGAAATTATGTTTTGGTGGGGTAAGATAACTGACTGAGCATATATTTTTTTGAATATTCTCAAGTAAAAAAGTTTTGGAAACACTTCAAAAAGGTATATCTGATATGGCTTGATACATGTTTATCTGTTGATTTATTATAGTAACATGTTAAACTAGATTGTGAAATTCCCAAATCAGAATTGTTCAAATGGACATTTATATTTTGGAAGATTTGAGTGATGTGATGTGCATATCTATTATATATCAAGAGCTGGGATATTGAACAAAACTGTACCCACACTGTGAAATATTTTTCGGCATTGTAATGTGATAAAATTCAGATGCTGTCTTTAATGAATTATGGTTATTATATGAGAAATAAACTAAATTAAACTTCTACTCTTTTCAATTAGTTCCATGGGATTTATTTACATCCACATGAGGGGGGGGGGGCACCAGTTCAGGAAGACAGGGCCTTGGTTTAATGTCTAATCTGAAGAATGGTACACTCAGGAGTGCAGCATCCCCTTATGATACAATATAGTATTGGAAAAGGAAAATTAATCCAAGTACCTGGTATAGGAATAGAATATACAGTATTCTGATCTTCCAGCATCAAAGGCAAATGTGCTAAACTGTTAAACCATCGATACTGTGATTAATGCAAATTGTTTCTTGGACTAGAGGAATGTGTGCAGGCCAAGCAGATCCACAGAAAATAGCATGAGAGGTTAAGCTGGATATTTAATGAAGTCTTAGATGAACGAGGTACACCATCATGGAGGGAGGCAGCACTGACAATACTGCCCAGAGGAAAAGGATATGAGGTATCTGGCCTACTAGTGCCCCATCTCTCTTATAAATGTAGATGCTAAGGTATATTCTTTATGAAAGTGTTGCCAGTGAAACTGGAAAGTTACCAAGTTTGGTGGCAGGCTGACAAGTGGATTTTGTCAAAAGGAGGTAATTAATAAATAATTTCTGTCTCCTGCTTAACTTTGCAGCCCAAAGAAAAAAAAAGAAGACCCTCCAATGTCCCTCCACCCCACCTGCACAGGACCCCTACCTAATTGCTCCACTGCCTACACCTTGCACCCAGTTGCACTGCGTGTTCCATTGGGGTTGGGAATCAGGCATCCCTGGTCTAAGATCAAGTCCCACAGACCATTTTTCCTGCCCAAAAAGCCCGAATGGTCCACCTGTTCTGCTAGCACTGAAAGTCAAGTGGTAAGGAGCTGGCTAGCTGCATGCCTAGGGAGTGGTTTGGGATCACTACAACTTCCTGATGAGAGATAGGAGACACACACACACATACACACACACACACACACACACACACATCCCTCCTGTTTCCTAGATCAACAAGGAAATCCCTCCCTTAACACAGTGCAATCCATCACCGTCTGCAGGTGGGCAATAAACAGAGTCTGCTAGATGTCATCAGTGCCACAGGCCTAGCAGCCCCCCACCCAACCAAGAATAAGCAAGCTAGTATCATTCATTCAAGGTCATCCTCCCCTGCTCAGTACAGACACCTGTGCAGCTAACTATCTAACTTAACAAGGGTTGCCTGCACCAGGGCAGGAATAGTTTTGTCTGATATTTGATATAGTGGAATGGGGGGAGGTTATGTTTTGGATAACTGGAGACGTGTCTGGGAGAAAAAGTCATCAAGGATGAAGGCTAGATAAGGATCTCTGGATGTCATAGTAGTGATTAATGGATGGATTTTAAAGAAAGTAAGACTAGGAAGGAAGGAAGTCAAGGCTCCCCCTCTTTGCTATTACACTTGCTTATAGAATTTCTTGGACTGATGGGTAGGAGAAATCATCAGGATACGATGAAGAGGAATCTGGACAACATTAATCTGTTTGTTGATAACTATATTCTACTGCTGGCAGATACACCACCGGTATTACAAAAGATTTAGGTCATTTGGGACATCTCAAGTCTGACCTTTCACCTAAGAAGTCAGTAATAGTTTTAGGAGGAAAACGGAAATGGAGTAGGGGCTACCAGTGGAATTAGAGCAGGATAAGCATTTAGGGTTGAACGTATATTACACATTGGAAAATATACAGGAACAAATGACAGGATGTGGCACACAGAATATTGGTGCCACTGGATAAATGGAATGGGAGAGTGACAACCTTGCTGAGGAGAACTGGGCTAGTGAGAATGATGATTTTACCACAGGTGCTACAGAAAGCAGGTCACATTATAATAACTCACAGGTACATGTAAGTAAGGAAAATTCAGCAGAGCATATGATAGCTGTGTTTGGAAAGGGAAGAAGGGCAGATAGGAAAGTATAGGCTTGTAGAAAGCATGTAAAGGAGTACCTCAAGGTTCCGTATTAGGCCGTCTGAAATTTTCACTGTATGGCAATGATCAGTCAGGGAACATTCCAAACTTAAACTGTATTCTATATACAGAGAGTAAAGTAGTCACATGAATGCAAGAATGTCAAACGGATATTAACACTGTCGTACAGGATGACTTTAAGTTACTTTGGAAGTGACTTTTGGATAATAGTCTTTCACTGAATACAAAATCCACAGTAATGCTATTCAGAACTTCTAGAGGACTGACCTACTCCAATCTATTATATAAACTCGATGCTGAATGCAATTCAGTCTTTGTGGTTTCTCAACAAAAATACTTTGGTTTGCTTCTTAACCAAACTGTTTCCTTTTCAACACATGTTGACCTAAAGTCATGAAGTCCTAGCACAATTCAATTTAGCTTACAGGATTGAAGCAAAGCAAGTAACACTGAAAGGAGTTTTAGTACCTGGATTAGAATACTCCCGCACCTCATTGTCCTTAATTCCTCCCAAACTTAAAATATACTCCAAAAACAGAGAACAAAATACTTAAGTTTTACTACCTAAGCTCACACTGTGGACATCACTTTCTCATAATCAGCCAATCAAACTGGCTTACCAGTATAGAGTTGAGCTGACATCCTCTTAAACATTCTTGCTTTCAAACTACCTGCCCACCCTTTATAAAATTCCTATAGTTCAGAGATTCAAATTGCCCTGTAACATATACTACTGATAATCAACTGATCATCTCTATATACTAGCCACTACGGAAAAAGCTTTTTATAAACTTTCCCTAACACAATAATATAAAATCTTACAAAAAATTAGAAATATTCATTCTTTAACTAATTTTCTTAAAGCCTTTTAATGGGTAAACAACACTCTGTCTCATCTAGTAACAGTAACTCAGATCGGGTACCTCTTCTTAATTTCCAAGACTCACAAACCATATCTGTAGATATAAACACACACATACACACACACATACACACACACACACACACACACACACACACACACACACACACACACACACACACACACACACACACACACACACACACACACTCCCCTGGATTCACTATGCCCTGCACGGCGTGCAGGATCATTGCAGGAGCTCTAGCAGGCAATATGTCTGCCGTGTGATCCAGGAACAGCGTGCAGGGGCGTGCACGAGAGCTCCTGCATTAATCCTGCAAGGACGAAGCCCTTGTATGCAAATCACCCCATTTGCAGGAGAAATCCATGCAAATTAGGTGATTTTGTGATCCAGAAAGCTTGCGACCGTCCGTGCAGGACTAGTGCAATCAGCAGAAATCCAAAATGGAGCTATGACAGCTTCAAATAAAGGCTGCATATCATTGAGGAAGCATGCCAATGGCCAAGTATAAGGCCACTGGCATTGCAAACAAATCAAAAAATAAAAAAAAATCAACTTTTATTTTTTTCATTGCCAATTTCATCTGTTTAAGCATAGGGCAGCAGCATGCAAATGGGATCGGGGGGGGGGTAATAAAATAAACGTAAAATAAGCATTCTAACTAAAATCAGTATTCTGCCATACAAGTCAATGTCAGGCAGAAGACAATCCGGCCAGTGAGTAGTGGTTGCTAAGAGGGGAGGCTCAGTGTGGGACATGTAACTATGCATTAGCAGGAAATCCTATACAAATGAGGGGAAGGATAGTGAATCCCAGTTTTCCCCAGCATACCAGTCAGGTCCCAACAGTGTAAGAGTAGGAACAGACTGGTGCAGGCCTAGGAGTTAGGTGACATCATGGGGGTGTGTGTCAGGCATACTGTAAGCAGACTGGAGCCCTGTGGCTCGGGTCTGCTCCTAGCTTAGCTAGGGGGTGTGTCTAAATCTGCATAGCACTCTTTACAAAGCCTAAGCGGGTGTGCGCGCCTCGCACCGGGATTTACAAGAAGAAAAAAGTGGTGACACCTGGAAATAGCAGCAGTGTGCACATTTGAGCACTCAGTTTGTATGGCGCACACACATGCTTAAACAGGAAGACAATGGGAAGGGAAAACAGCAGTAGGAAGGTAATTAAGGAGAACTAGTTTAGCTGGCAGGTGAAATGTATCAGAATCAGTCAATTACACAGGCAGCAGACCAGCCCAGCCCAGAACACTGCTATAAAATAAGCAAAACCTTCCCCTCTGTTTTTTCCCACACTCTACACCACCAGTGTAAACAAGCAGGGAACTTTTAACACTCACCACAGCAAAATGATAGGGGCTGCAATAGCTGTCATACAACTTGTGGAAGAGGCTGACAGTGGTGAGGATGTGAATGCTGCTGACCAACCCACAGTGAGGAGACAGAGAAGTGTATAGACCCAGGGTAACCTACCAGGAGCTACATGAACTGGAGATAGTGGAGAGCTATAGGGTGAACAGGGACCTGCTACAGCAAATTGTTGAGCTGTGCCAGCCATGCCTGACACACAGATCTAACAGAGGGGAACCCATCCCAGTGGATACCAAGGTATGTGTAGGCCTAAGAATACTAGCTATAGGTACCTTCCAAAGGCCAACTGGGGATATGACGGGGATTTCACAGGCATCAGCATCCAGGGTACTCCATCAGTACCTGGATGCCATGTCAGCGAGCACGTATATTTCCCCAACACCCGTGAGGCGTTGTCCAGCAATATGCGTCTCTTCTACCAAATAGCGGATTACCCTGAGGTAGTGGGTGCAATAGACTGCACGCACATATGCATCAAAGCACCACCCAATGAGTGGGATAGGGTCTACATCAACTGCAAGGGCTTCCCCTCCATCAACTGCCAGGTTGTGTGCGATGCCCAGGGCATAATAATGAATGTGTGCTGGCTGCCCAGGAAGCTATCACGATTCCCACATCTGGCATCTGACGCAGCTGTACCAGAGATTTGCCAATGGGGACATCCCACACGGTCACCTAGTGGGGGGTGCTGAATATGCACTGGAGCCGTGGCTGATGACACCCATCAGAAATGCACACACACCAGAACAAGAACTCCATAATGAGGCACATGTACAAACAAGAATCATAATACAGCATGTGTTTGGGATGCTCAAGTCATGGTTCTGGTGCCTGGACACATCTGGTGGAGCCTTGCAGTACTCACCAGCTACATGTACCCAGATTGTCCTTGCATGTGCCATGCTACACAGTATGGTCCTGCAGAAACAGCTGTAGCAGGAACAGCACAGGGCAGGGTCACACAGCCCCCCCCCCACCATTGCCAAGGCCTGCACAGGCACAGAGTGACTCAGAGAAGGAACAACCTGAGCCTGCCCCAGTAGGGAGAAGGAGGTGTGCCCAGTATGCCCTAGCCTTGGTAAAGAGGCAACACATAGCACATACACTGATATGGGAGGGACCCAGGGAATAACACCTCTCTCTGACTCTCACATACAGTAAAAGGGATGCCAAACATTACACTACCTGTGTCTAACCATGTGTAGGGAGTGTACTATGTGCATCCGACATAGGCAGCCCTGCAGCACCACCCTCAATACTGGGACACCCACAAGGTAAGTGACTCACACATGCCAGTCAGGGGTGGGTCACATACCCAACACCAGTCACAACCAGCAGGACAGGTGCAGACAAACACAAACAAAGGCTGTGCTATGGCCTCTGAATGGGGCCTATTTGTACTCCCACAGGCCTACACAGACAGACTACAGCAGGTCAGGCAGTGGGATGTCAGTTCTGAAGGCTAGGAAGTCAGTAACTAATATGTAGGTAAGTACAATCTAAGATATGTAGTATTATAGAGTACAGCCCCCCTTTTGGTATGTACCTCAAAAGACATCTACAACAACTGGAGAGGCCACAGAAATACCTCACAAAGAGGATTACTTGTCTCAAATGGATGCCCTATGCAGACTGTCTCAAAAAACTCCAGCTTTACTCCGTCACATATCGCCTACTCAGAGGCAATCTCTCCCTAACATACAAAGCTATGTCAGACCCAGAGCTGTTGGACATGCTCCCTCTGAGCTGCATGCTGTAGAGACCTAAATCTTGTCACCACAATAAACAGAACATGCTGGAGGGATAGAGTCCTGTCCCAGAGACTTCCCATACTCTGGAACACACTACCTATCTATGTCAAACAGAGCTCCTCATTAGCACTCTTCCAGGAAAATCTTGATGATTGGATAGGAAATAGGAAATTCACCCCAGGGATCACTTCTGTGGCTCTGCCCGACAGGGGCACAGGAAAATAATTTTCTTGGGTGGCGAAAGCCAGGGTACCTTTTTGGCTAGGCTTATATAGGCCCTAGGGTCAATAGCCTAGTACCTACCTATGAACACTGGTATGTCTCTAGCCAGCATGATAGGTAAGACTACAGACTGAAATGGTGTACCTGACATACCAGTACAGTCCTAGCAAATGTGTACAAGTGTCAGGTGTGATCCCCTCATTCTACGTAGACATATAGTAACAGTCAGGTGTGCCCCCCCAATCCTGTGTAGAAACGTAGAAATAGTCAGGTGTGCCCCCCCATCCTACGTTGAAATATAGTAACAGTCAGGTGTACCCCCCAATCCTGTGTAGAAATGTAGAAATAGTCAGGTGTGCCCCCATCCTACGTAGAAATATAGTAACAGGTGTGCCCCCACAATCCTGTGTAGAAACGTAGAAATAGTCAGGTGTGCCCCCCCATCCTACGTAGACATATTGTAACAGTCAGGTGTGCCTCCCCATTCTGTGTAGAGATCTAGAAATGTAGAAATAGTCAGGTGTGCCCCCCATCCTATGTAGAAATATAGCAATAGATGTGCCCCCCCAATCCTGTGTAGATGTAGAAATAAGTCAGGTGTGCCCCCCCATCCTATGCAGAAATATAGTAACAGCGCATGTCAAATGATTGACAGAGAACCTGCAGAGACAGCATGCTACCTGTAGGTGTACAACACAAAGGTCAGCAATGCAGTACAAACTACATAGACCTGATCCACACATGCAATACAGACGGCCATACTGGGCATGCCCACACACAGAGTAATGAAGGCAATGTCAGTCAACAACATACTGAAAGGTCATAACCGGGCATGCTCACACACTTAAACACATGAAGACCATGTCTGCAAACACCAGTGGACCAGACATATCTGGCAGCCGCAGATGTTAGTGCAGACACTCCTCAGTAAGCACCACACATGCTTTGCACACACAGTGGATAGGAATACAGGCATATATGTAAGGATAACACACTATAATAAGCCAAAGGTAGACATACTTAGATGTGTGGAAGAGGGTGACTATGACAAGGAGCCACCCAGGGCTTTCCCACCCAGCACACAGCCAAAGGCCCACAACCACACGAGGGTGTGATGTCACACACTGCAGATACTAACCACTGGTATCTGTCAGCATTACAGAGTATGTGGTGCACGTACAAGCTGTGCAACTTGACAGTTCAAGGAAGTAGTCATCTAGCAGCTGTATATATGGACCTGTGGAATATGACTCAAGTTGTGCCCACATGTGGTGTGTCTACTCCGAGATGAATGGGTTATGGCCCATGCACACACACTGCCCTCCCTATAGCCCCACTATGACAAGCCTGCTGAGGTCATCTACTGTGAAATAGACCTTACGTGAGTCATATCCCAGTAATCTCTGTGGCACGTCCCATAACTGTGCACTGTTGCAATGTGATAAACTAGTTAGGTAGGAGTTCTAACCCCAGCCTTGACAACTGTGTATATGTGAGTGTGTGTCTGTCTGACTCTGTCTGAGTAGAGAGCAATGCTTTTTAGGGTGGTCACACACACAATTGCAATGCTGTACTTTGGTAAGGCAGCTGAGGTCATCCACCTAGAAATACATCCCTGGAAAGGTTGTATTCCAGTAATCTCTGTGGCGCATCCCATAACTGTATACTGCTGTACTGTGATAAAGTAATTAGGTAGGAGTTCAATTCCCAGACATGGCAATTGTGTGTGTGTGTGTGTGTGTGTGTGTGTGTGTGTGTGTGTGTGTGTGTGTGTGTGTGTGTTTGTCAGTGTAGAGAGCAATGCTTTTTAGGGTAGTCACACCCCATACAATGTAAATGCACTACTTTGGCAAAGCTGTGGATGTCATCCACCAAGAAATACACCTCTGGGAAAGATGTATCCCAGTAATCTCTGTGGTGCATCCCATAACTGCGTACCACTGTAATGTGATAAAGTAGTGAGGTAGGATTTCAATTCCTGGACATGGCTAGTGTGTGTGTGTGTGTGTATGTGTTTGTGTGTGTGGAGAGCAATGCTTTTTAGGGTAGTCACACCCTCTACAATTTAAATGCACTACTTTGGCAAAGCTGATGATGTCATCCACCAAGAAATACACCTCTGGGAAAGATGTAGCCCAGTAATCTCCGTAGTGCATCCTGTAACCGTGTACTGCTGTAGTGTGATAAATTAGGTAGGTAGCTGTTCCACTCCCAAATATGGCAAGTGTGTGTGTGTTTGTGTCTGTCTGACCCTGTTGTGTAGAAAGCAATGCTTTTAGGGTAGTCACACTCCATACAATTTGTATGCTCTACTTTGGCAAAGCTTCTGATGTCATCCACCTAGAAATACACCTCTGGAAATGATGTAGCCCAGTAATCTCAGTAGTGTGTCCTGTAACTGTGTACTGCTGTAATGTGATAAATTAGGTAGGTAGGTATTCTACTCCCAGACATGGCAAGTGTGTGTGTGTTTGTGTGTATGTCTGTTTGACCCTGTCTGTGTAGAGAGCAATGCTTTTAGGGTAGTCACACTCCATACAATTTGTATGCTCTACTTTGGAAAAGCTTCTGATGTTATCCACCTAGAAATACACCTCTGGGAAGGATGTAGCCCAGTAATCTCCATAGTGCGTCCTGTAACTGTGTACTGCTGTAGTGTGATAAATTAGGTAGGTAGGTAGCTGTTCCACTCCCAGACATGGCAAGTGTGTGTGTCTGTCTAACCCTGTCTGTGTAGAAAGCAATGCTTTTAGGGTAGTCACACTCCATACAATTTGTATGCTCTACTTTGGCAAAGCTTCTGATGTCATCCACCTAGAAATACACCTCTGGGAAGGATGTAGCCCAGTAATCTCAGTAGCGTGTCCTGTAACTGCGTACTGCTGCAATGTGATAAATTAGGAAGGTAGCTGTTCTACTCCCAGACATGGCAAGTTTGTGTGTGTGTCTGTCTGACCCTGTCTCTGTACAGTGCAATGCTTTTTAGGGTGGTCACACTCACTACAATTGAAATGCTCTATTTTGGTAAGGCTGATGATGTCATCCACCTAGAAATACATCCATGGAAAGGATGTATCCCGGTAATCTCCGTGGCGTGTACCATAACTGCATACTGCTGTAGTGTGATTAAAATAGTTAGGTAGGTGTTCAATTCCCAGACATGGCAACTGTGTGTGTCTGTGTTGAGAGCAATGCTTTTTAGGGTAGTCACACTCCCTACAATTCAAATGCTCATCTTTGGCAAGGCTGCTGATGTCATCCACCTAGAAATACACTTCTGGGAAGCTGCAGCCCAGTAATCTTTGTAGCGCGTCCTGTAACTGCATACTGCTGTAGTGTGATATAGACATCTGTTAGGGGTTCTATACCCACGTGTGCCAGTTGTGTATGTTTTGTGTGTGTGAAGACAATCCCAATTACAGTAGCAATAGTATATAGAACTGTAATAGTACACAAATAAAGGTTTCCCATTCCTGCAAACCTGTGTGTGGTGTTTTTTCCTATGATCTCTCTGTGGGTATATGTTGCAGGCAATGTTTGTCATTTGTATGGGTGGCCCATACAGTGTCCAGTTGTTCAGGTGTGAACTGTAGGCATAGTGACTGTTCCATATTTTGTGCACCTCCTACATATATATCTTACTGTACATATCTCTGCTTGTGAATGTGTAGTCACATGTATAGCTATATATATGTAAATATATATATGTATATCTGTATCTGTATATATGTGTCTGTGTGCGTGTATCCTGGGGATGTTGATAGCTTCCACATTTTACACTTCCCATGGGAGCCAGACTGTACTGCATGTTATGTTACCAATACCAGCCTGACATAATACAGGTGGGATGTAGTACTGTTAACATCTTGTGCCCATGTCATGTCAGGTCCTGGTTATGGGATCTGCAACACTTGGTAGTGTACTGCAGGGTGGACATGTTTGGCTGGGGGGTTATGCCTATTCGTACAAGATGTATATTGTTTGGGGCCTCTCAACCCCATTAACGGTGCACATGGACATATTTGTTTTTGTTAATCTACCATTGCTATCTACTGATGTATGGCCACACATTTCCACGTCACACGATGGGTTGCCAACTGGCTTACTGACAGAACACACACTGTAAAAGTAGCTGACTCCAATACCAGCTAAAAACAATTGACAAGTGGAGTACCTCAGGGTTCAATCCTGGGGCCACTCATGTTTGGTATCTACTTATCTGAAGTACATGCAAACACTATGGGACCCTGTCTAACAAAGTTCACAGATGACTGCAAACCGGGAGCCACTGCTGACTCCCCAAATTATGTGGGTAGTCTACTAAAGGGCATTACAGAAACAGATGCTTAATGCCAGAGCCATGGGCTGAAGCGTAATGGCCAGAATTGTGTGGTTATCCCCTTTGGGAAATACCATGTACCCATGCATTACCACTTAGGTGGCAGTACACTAAACACCAAATGTGTGATGACAGACTTAGGGACACAGATGGACAGTGGTATCACATTCAGTAACCACATTGCCATAACAGTGAGGTGATCCTTCTATGTGATACACCTCATCACTAATGGCTTTTCATCCAGGAAAGCAGAGGTAGTTGTCCTACTGTACTCATCCCTCACTACACTCATTATAGAGTACAACGCCCCATTTGGTATGTACCTCATATTACATCTGCAACAGCTGCAAAGGACGCAGAAATACATCACTAAAAGTACCACAGGCCTAAAGCACATGCCCTATACTGACCATCTTATAAACCTCCAGCTATACTCTGTGGCATATTGTATACTCAGACAATCTCTGCTTAACATACAAGGTCATGTCAAACTCTGGGTATTGACATCTGTAATAAGTGTATGTAATGCCATGCACAATACATGCATCTATATGCTGTCATTACAGTAGCAAGGGGTGTGAGTGTCATGTCTGGGACACACAAGTATATGAGACCTGCACAGCACTGTTATCCATATGAATGTGTTACATGCAGGGGTAGTAACCCAGGGTACATGCTGTCACATTAGCATTTAGTGTAACATGGCGGTACTACTTTTGACAGTGCTGTCCCAGGCAAGGGTAGAGTGCTAAAAGTACAACTGACATCAAGCACACCTGCAGGCATAGCTGGACTCTGAGGCCTCAGTCTCGTGTGCCTGATGTGTGGGCTGTGTCACCGTGTATATCCCCTACTGGATAATTATCAGACTTGTGGAATGCCACTGTAGAGTACTGTCTGTACAGAACATGTTAGTGAGGGCATACAACATTTAGTACTGGCATACATATTGTTGTCAAACATCCATCTGACTATACCATTCATCCTACTGCATAGCTACTTGCCAAGCTGATGTATGTGAGTCCCTCTGCAGATGTGTAGATGGCAGGTATCTATCTGGGATATGTACAGACAACCTATGCTTGATTGACACTGACATGTCTGCCCAGCTGTGTACTAACTGGCACATATAGGGGACAACAACCTTTACGGACCACCTGCCATGGGCACCTACACTACCACAGTCAACTGAACATGCTTGGGTACAGGTCTCCAATACAGGCACTAAGCATGTGTTGTAATGCATGTTGCATACATTTCAACTGGATCACCTCAGTGGCCATGTGCAGAAGGCATACCAAGGAGTGGCTGATGTATGTCACTCTCACCCTGACGGTCACCAAAGTGGGGTCTGTCGATAGATTGCCTGCTGGCACATGGCACGTAGCATGATACCAATGTACACACAACCCCTACACAACCCATCTCCCGATGAACAATAGCCATGGACACAGCTATGACCACCCACAGCAATGCACTACAGTACTGACACATGTACGTGTGCATTACTGAGGACAGCAGTGTTTGTGTGTTAGTACACCTGTAGATCGGAACTCCATGACGGCCTTCACAACCACCTCAAAACCAATTACCATAGGCAGATGTTGCTGCCACTGTGTTGGACATGACATGTACCCTGTTACACTCCTCACCCTAACGGCTACATGAGCCATGCATTACCAGCACAACAGTGTTGTACATGTGGGTCGATAGCCATGTGAAACCCATTGAGGTCTGGCAAGTGTGTGTATGTGTGCATGTCTGCATATCTGTAGGGTACACCATTCTGAGGCCACATATTCCTATTACACTACACATTGCCACACAGTAGTACAGATAGTGTTGTTGCCCCCCATAGGTGAGGCATGGCAATGCAACAAACTACTATGCCTGTGTATCATATGCATTAGATGCATATCCCTGTAGTACCATTGTTGTGATATACAATGGGTTGTATTGCAGTCATGGGCAATGTGTGATAGTCAGTATGTCAGAGTGTCATCATGGGTTCCAGTGCGTACAATAACCACTGGGGCATGTGGATGCTGTATACATTGCTAATACACCATGTTACACCCCATGCCCCATGTACCACTTTATGGTGACCACTGTCACCATGAACCATACAGGTAACTGAAACCAGAATACAGCCCAGTTACACATGTGCTGTGTGCAGCCTACCTGTGACACATTGGACACATGGACTAGTTAGTTAGCACAATAGGCCCAGGTCTCTCGGATGTGTGTCTGCCTGTTTGTGTCTGTCAATGTGTGTATGATGGTATGTCACACTATATATTATTCATATACGGCCATTACAACCACCGTTACCATACTGTATGTGTCTGTGGATGTTCTGCATGTAACATGTAACCTGGTACACACCTCACCCTAAATGTTGTGGTGTGTGTGCAATGAAAGCCACACAGTTCAGTAGCACTACATACTTAGGTAGGGGCTTAGTCACAGTGTTGCCATGTAATAGTGTGCGTGTATGTGGATGGGTCTACATACGGTAGCAGATTATACATGTCCCAGCGGATCACCTGTCTATGTGACACAGGCAATAACTGTCAGACAATCCTCTGACATGTGTGCAACTGTACTCTGGATAACTCACAGCCTTGGTGTCACCATAGTGCCATAACCCTTGTGGAATATGACTGCAGACCATCCTCCTGCTGACACATGTACACCTACAACACAAATGGATAACATTATGGAGACCACAATCACCCAGTGTTACTAACAGCATCATAGCTGGATAGCTACACTACCTGGCATGTATGCATTACACATTATACCTGACATGTTACACTGCAGTACATTGCTGCACTGTATTACAGTCACCGTGTGCATCAGAACCATATTAACCTGTCCCTGCATCGATGTTATGGATGACAGGGATGTGGCACAGGCATCATCATATGCACAGGGTGTGTTGCTGGTTTGCCAGAGGCCGAGGGTGGTCCATACATATGACACCATGTGTGTAGTGAGGGGTTTCATTATTTGGCTGGGGCATGGTGATGTGGTACGTGTCAGTATAGGGTCGCCCTTCATGTGTTTGTATAGTGTGTGGGTATGCATGCACACAGTTCTGCCATGTAGCTGCCAATACATGTGTTTTTGGACAGCTGAAGACCATACCTGGCAGGGTGTGCAGTTCACCGCCTCCGGCCATGGAAATGCTGACTGTGCCTGGCAGGGGTTCCATGGGCATGTGCAAGTACAGGCCTTGAGGTGATGCTCTCCCCTGATGACAGATGTCTGCTGGAACCATGTCCCACCTGGGACTGGCCAGGGCCACATGCATGAGGCCTGCTTTGGTATGGTGTGGAGAGCATCCCCAGTGATGTGCTGGGGCTTTACTTCCAGTACAGGAGTGGCTTGGCATTCTAGCATGTCCACGTCAACTGCTAGATGTTGTTTCTGGCCTATGTCCACGCTGCCGTCACCCCATTCCCACCAAGCACAGACATTCCACTGTCAAGGAGGCCCATCTCACCCCACCGTCTAGCCATGATCTCATTCTGTTCATGGAGGGCAGCAGCAAGTTCATGGATGTTGTCACTTACAGATGAGTAGGCAGCCCTCTGCATCCTCGGGCCCTGTCTGTTGTACATTTCTATACATGCCTGTGCCTCCATGACAGCCTGAAACATGTGCCTGGTGGTACCAGTTGTGGTGCCTCTGCCATGGGCAGGATGGCCAGCAGCTCTACCATGAGCACGCTGGCCCATCTGCCAATGTGGTGGCCTGTCAGACATCTGGCTATGCCTGCTGTGAACAGACAGCTGGCATGGTCACCACACTAACCTGTGCACTGCCACTAACTGCCAATTGTCCCTCAGCTATGGCCACTGGTGATGGGGGTCTGTATAGGCACTGCAACTATGTGCGGGGGTGGGGTGGCTAAGAGGGCGATGTAATATGTTGGTGCTGTATTGACCCCTGACAAACCCACCTGTGACTCAGTCATGCTCTCATCATCATCAGTGTCTGTGTGCACACCATCAGGTTGCCAGCAGGAGAGACCCTGACCCACCTCGTCACCTGTGGGGGATAAAAACAAATGCACTTTAAGACCTGTCCAGCATTACATAACAATACACACACACACACACACACACACACACACACACACACACACACACACACACACACACCTTACTACCTACCTATCTGTGATGCTACAGACAGACCCACGTGTATTCCCTTCAGTTGCCCATCATGCATCATGCCTGGTGACATACACATTAATGCCACTCATTAACGTCTTATTCCTCTAAATGCCTACAAAAGTGACCACAACACAAGACCTGTTACTTCATTCACTCCATGACCAGAATGTAGTGCTGTTTACATGGCCTCACTGCTGTCATTCAGTGTTCACCCTGCGTATGTTGGGACTTTGTCAGCTTGGCCCCTATATGTGAGGGGCTGAAACGTTCCCTCCATAATGTCACACACTGTAGTGTTATGTGTAAGGATTGCTCAGTACATGCCTGACATACTTCTCAATCAACCTATCATGTGACAACTGTGATATATGTATACACTCCCTGCTGTTGTCTAGTAATTCCCCAATACATCTGTAGTGCTGCCTAAATGGGTTGTCATTCACCTCCCTGCTGTTTTTGTTATTGAGAGTATACCAGGTATCTACTTTCCCTCCCAGTGCATGTTCCATGCTACAGAATTTATTAGACCATCAGCTGTCCTGTGATTACATCAGACAAGTATTAATGTTGTGTCTTGTGTCAACCCATGTACTACACTAAAACAAAGGGAAGTACTGCCATATCATAAACTCCATAGTCACACATGTGCATACATGGACACCCACACAACCACACACACATGCACACACACATCCTACTTGCAGCATCCTCCCTCCTCTACACCACACTGAACCTATAGATGACATGACCACCCACCCACAAAGAGACAGACACACATACAGATGAGGTTCCACAATGATGATACACACAGTCCTCCCATTACCCATCTGAAACATGCATAACATATAGTACACAACAGCATGCAGTGCAGCTATAGTCAATCCATGCTAGCAACAGTATACATGTGTGTGTGGCATGGCCTGTGTTAGTAGGTGATACCCCTTCCCCTGGGGAACACTGCACCCATTTACAGTTTTGCATGCACCTGTTATGCACCCTGCCATGTACTGTGCACCACAACTCACAGGTGTACATCTCACTGCTGAATGTGTAGTACTGTGTCAGTTATGTCAACTATAATGCTCACAGACCCTATGTTTTCCAGTAGAATATACCTGGGATGATGTGTGGTCAGATGTCAGTTGTGAAAGCTTGATGTGTGGTTTACAGCTCTCAACATTAGCAGACCATCTGTGAACAATCCAATAGTATTACACTGGCAACTGTCAGATCACACCATGGCTATGGGGTGCCTACACACTCTTATTGATGTGATGCACCATTCCTTGATCTGCCATGGGACAACATCGCTACATATATTAACAGTACATGAGCCTGATATGTGCCATATGTCCTGTACATCCACATGCAGTGTCTACTAAAGGTGTTAGGTGTGCAGATGCTAACCGCATTGCATACAGTCATGTGTCTGCCTATGTGTGCACACGATTATCATGACATCATGTTGCACCCATTGTTATGTGTACTACAGCAGTCACTATTCTTGTCAGGGGTATACTAGCATGGCCCATCTGCATTTGCTTGTGTATGGTCAGTCTGCCCTACACATGTTCCCCAACTCTGCATGATGGCAAGGTCTACTCATATGCACACCCCTTGGTGTTCACACACTGCCGTCACTATTTGTGTGGGTGTAAAGTTATGTCTGCCACAGTTACTGACCCAGTCTGTGTGCAGATACAGCCATTCCTACCATCCTTATGGCTCCCTGCTGCAGTGCACTGGTGTGTCATGCTGACACCCTCTCCCCACCTTCAGGCATTTTGCAGATGCTTGACAAGTATGGGCCACACATGTGCGTCAGTTTGCAGTGTTCTATACACTGAACAGCACATGTTACAGCCAAGTCCCAGCTAATAATGTAGACCACACTAATACATTAGGCCATAGTGTACATCTGTAACAATTGCCATTGTAAAACTGGTATATAAACTGTTGGTGCACTGTACAGGGATGATGTTTCACACATGTCCCTACTGTAGTCTGTGTGTGCCACCATTAAGTTAATCCCTGTGGACAAATTCCACAATGACAGGATGTTACTTATCCTGCAGGTGCCTGACATACCTTTCCAACACCCCATGATGGTCACAACTGTGATCCAGTGCATGTAATAGCAACAATACATGAACATGTACAGCATGCATTAAGGGTGGGTGTGTTAGATGTGTGCATGGCATATACCATAGCCAGTACATGCCCGGTGTAATGGCAAGCATCAACGTAAACCATACTCACCAGCTGCAGGCTGCTGCCATGGTGGTATAATGGAGGGACCTGCATAAGAGTGTGAGAGATGCAATGTTAGTGGCCACAGCTGTTGCATTGCTACAGGGGCCACAATACTAGCGCTTATGCACATCTGTTTATTACTACTATGCATCAACAAACAATAGTTATGACATATCACATATGCATGCTCTACAAGGCAGAGGTACAGATAGCTATGAAGAGGATGAAGAATGGAAAGGCTGTTGGTCCAGATGACATACCTGTGGAAGCTTGGAGGTGTTGAGGGGAAATGGCAGTGACATGATTAACTAGACTGTTGGATGGAATCTTGGAATGTGAGTGAATGCCTGAGGAGTGGAGGAAAGGTGTTTTGGTACAGGATTATACAAATAAGGGTGATGTGCAGAGCTGTAGTAACTACAGAGGGGTAATATTGAACATTCACAGAATGCAATTATTGGAAAGAGTAGTGGAAGCTGGTTTAAGAAGGGAGGTGATTATTACTGATTAGCAGTATGGTTTCATTCCCATAAAGAGCACTACAGATGCGATATTTGCCCTGAGACTGTTGATGTAGAAGTACAGGGAAGGTCAGAAGGAGATGCATTGCCTCTTTCTGGACTTAGAGAAAGCATATGACAGGGTGCCTAGAGAGGAGTTGTGGTACTGTGTGAGGAAGTTGGTAGTGGCAGAGAAGTATGTAAGAGTGGTATAGTATATGTACTAGGGTAGTGTGACAGCACTGAGATCTGCAGTGGGAGTGACAGATGCGTTTAAGGTGGAAGTGGGATTACATCAAGGATCAGCTCTGAGCCCTTTCTTATTTGCAGTGGTATTGGACAGGTTGACAGCTGAGATCAGACAGGATTCCCCGTGGACTATGATGTTTGCAGATGACATTGTGATATGTAGTGAGAGTAGGGAACAGGTTGAGGAGACCCTGGAGAGGTGAAGATATGCTCCAGAGAGGAGAGGAATGAAGGTAATCTGGACTATGACAGCATATATGTGTGTGAATGAGAAGGAGGATAGAGGAATGGTGAGGATGCGGGGAGTACAGTTGGCGAAGGTGGATGAGTTCATATACTTGGGATCAACAGTTCAGATTAATGGCGAGTGTGGTACAGAGGTGAAGAAGAGAGTACAGGCAGGATGGAGTGGGTGGAAATGAGAGTCAGGAGTGATTTGTGACAGACGAGTACCAGTAAGAGTGAAAGGGAAGGTCTACAAGATGGTAGTGGGACCAGCTATGTTATATGGGTCAGGGGCAGTGGCATTGACAAACAGGCAGGAGTCAGAGATGGATGTGGCAGATGTACAGATGTTAAGACTTGCACTGTGTGTGACAAGGGTAGGCAGGATTAGGAATAAGTATAGTAGACAGTCAGCCCAGGATGGACAGTTTGGAGACAAAACCAGAGAGGAAGAATTGCATTGGTTTGGACATGTGCCGAGGGGGGATGCTGGGTAGATTGGGAATATAATGCCAAGGATGAAGCTGCCAGGTAAGAGGAGAAGATAAAGGCCTAAGGTAAGGTTTATGGATGTGGGAGAGAGGACATGCAGGTGGTGGGTGTGACAGAGCAAGATGCAGAGGACAGGAAGAAATGGAAACAGGTGATCCACTGTGGTGACCCCTAACTGGGAAAAGCCAAAAGAAAATGAATATGCTCTACCTATACAGATGCAGATGCATATGTAAATGTGGTCTACTGATGTTCCCTGTGGTCTTACCTGCACGCTCCCCAGCCGGTGTATGGGTAACACCCACCTCCGTAATGTTGTATGACACTTGTACATTGGTATGGACAGGTGCCCCGAGGCTGCTGAGGAGCTGTTCCACGCGTGTCGGGGGGGGATGGGTTGCATGACCGCCCCCCCCTGTTGTGAGGTGATCCCCCCGTACTGTAGCAGCATGCCTGCGGGCATTGCGAAGCAGGTCAGAGCAATGATGCCGGACCTGCTCATAACTTTGGTTATGGTGTCCAACATCGTTGACCCTGTGGACAAGGTCATTCAAAAGGGCAGTTCGCTCATGCTGCTCATGTGCATGCCTGACAAACAGTAACGCATAGTGATTGCTGAGGGAGCTGAGGATGATCTCCATTTCCTCTGTAGAATATGATGGAAGCCGCCTTACGGACATCTTGCCTGGAAGACATAAAGATGGAAACAGGTCTCAGCAAATCATGCAGGAAGGTTACCATAGTTCTTAATACACGTTTCTGCCCCCCCCAAATCTGTGACAAACTATTCACACAACTCAACAGATATGGCACACCTTAACTAACAGTGGGATATATATGCATTCTATTGTAACACACTTTGTGCTATGTGTCTGTGGCCATGCTCCCTGTGTGGACACAAGCATTGCTGGTGTGTTACAGACTATTCACCTGCATGGCATTGGCAGGGCCACTATGGTTCCATATATGCATGTGGTGTGCTTGCTATTTGATTGCTGCACATCTGACATTCTGTGTTATGGGAAATATCTATGCATGCTTTTGGACATGTTCAGGGATTATGTAGTATATTACTACCCAAATATGTTCTATAACAGTGACACGGTAGGATGTTTAGGGGATATTTGGCAGCAGAGCCACCTCTCCAACCTCGTCTGGCCATGTTACCGGGCCACATCACATGTGACCCACCCTGGGGCCTCCCCAACTACTGGTCTGCACTACCTTCAGGTGGAACCTCCTCAGGGGGTGGTGTCAAAGACATGATACTGTAACCCGTGGTCAGGTCCAGGGTGTGGTGCCTAGGGAGCTTCACACAAACCAGGGGGATATGCTACAGCACCTTGAGGCCTTCAGTACACACTCACAGGGCCCACATGCTACTCCTGCTCAGCCTCCAGCCAAGGCACCTTCAGGTCCATGTAGCTGCTGTTGTGACTGGCAATGGGTGGGAGCCTTGGTCCCATTGTTTCCATATGGGGGCTCATGTGGCTTCCACATTGCAGACAACATTCACCATCCAGGGTGTTTACCCACCACATGTGTCATATACCACCCCTGTAGGCTCTGTTCTCTATCTACCAACCCAACCCACCTCCACAAATATACCTGCTAGCCTTACCCGGATTCACATTCCCACCTTCACAGACAAGTACAATGTGGTCCCGAAAAGGGGTTCACAAGTGACATACCTGTCTATGTTGCACACATTTACTGCTGTATATTTGTGTGCATTGATATCCCCTACCACATAGCATGCAGCACTGTGATGCAACCATACAGGGCGTGTATGTATGTATATATATATATATATATATATATATATATATATATATATATATATATATATATGTACATATGTGTGTGTGTTTGTATACATGTAGACACAGACATGTATATTTCTCTATATATGTGTAGATATATATTATGTTGTATATCTGTGTTTATATATACATGTAGATGTCTGTATATCTGTAGACATACATGTACGTATATATTAATATATGTATATATATATATATTTATATATACATACATGTGTGTGTATATATATATATATTTATTTATATATATACACATATATATACCTCTACATACATGTATATGTATGTATATATAAATATATATATATATATATATATATATATATATATATATATATATATATAGATATCTACATATCTATGTATCTATATGTATTTATATATATATATATATATATATATATATATATATATATATATATATATGTGTGTGTGCGTGTGTGTGTGTATCTATATATATCTGTAGACATACATGTATGTATATATCAATATATGTCTATATATATATATATATATATATATATATATATATATATATATATATACACCTCTACATATATATATGTACATGTAAGTGCTGTTCACAAAACTGTAAGGTTCCGAGCTGCCTTTATAGATTACAGAAGTGTGTGTGTGTAGAGGTCTGTTTAGATTAGAAAAATTGTGTGTAGAGCTCTATTTATAGAATTGTAATCAGAGCTCCGTTTACAGATGTTAAAAGTTCTGTTGCCATTTGTTGTATTAGAGAAGCCAAGTAGGCACGAAGCAAAAGTGTGTGTGTTCCATTGCCATTTGTTTTATTACAGAAGTAAAGCAAGTTCTGCTTAGTGCTTAAAGTGTGTGTTCTGTTGCTATTGTTGCTATTTGTTCTATTACAGAAACAGATGTAAGAGGTTCTGTTCCCGTTTTCTGTATTACAGAAATGAGCACTACTTGGCAGAAGTGTGTGTGAACCTCCATTTAAAAAGTGTTGCCACTCAGTCAGAGCTCCGTTCAGCAGAATTGCAAGTAGGATGTGTGTGAAGTTCCATAAGCAATAAGCATAGCAGATGTGTGAAGTTCCGTTGCTGTATAGCCCATATTACAGAAACAAGCACTAAGCCATTTAAGAAGTGCTGCCAGTCAGAATTGCAGGGGGGAAGTGTGTGCGAGCTCTGTTCAGCAGAATTGCAAGGGGGAAGTGTGTACTGTGAGCTCCGTTCAGCAGAATTGCAAGAGGGAGTGTGTACTGTCACCAGAATTCTCTTTAGAAAATAATTTAAATAGCAAGAAAGTCAACTTACCTGCCCAAGGTATATAAGCAGGTGTATACAAATCTCACTGTTTGCAGCTAATGCCTTGTCCAGTGCAGTAGCATAGATAGGGTGTATTGAAGGGGGCAGCTGCCCTGGGTACAATCTGCTGATGCCATTCAGTTGGTAGTGCATTAATTTCTACATTTCTCAGTGTCAGTACAGAAATAGTTTTCAGTCAGGACTGAAGCAAATCAGTTTCTTCTATACTTCATGTACACACTCTTTAGGGCCTTGACGATGCTTGGTCAGAGAAGAGACTTTTTTTTTTTTTTTTTGCACTCGGCATAGAGTTGAGGGGCATTAGTTTGCTAGTTCAGGGATTGGCATTTAGCACTAGATAAAACAGCTATGGCTCTAGTCCATTGTACTAAACTGAACTGGCATTTCTCCACTTTGATTACTCTCATCTTGATTCTTGATGTTCAAAATATTTGTGTATGTCAGTAGGGACGATTCTTAAATACTTCTCAAGTATGTTGCTTAGTGTATTTCTGTAATATATATGAAGGTTAACTGACAGTCTTTACTGGATTGTTGCAGAAGTCTAAATACATACAAAAAATGTTTACTTAAGGAGGTGTAATTATCTTGCTTTGATAAGATGACATTACAACATTTCAATGCTAGCAAATGATATTTTCTTAACCCATTTCAATTGTCTTATAAAATTAATTTGCATACATGCCTTTAAAAATAACCTGTGGGTCTCGGTTAATCTGCTTTCTTTATTGAAAGTCATAAACTTTACTGATCCAAGTATTTTAACTGTTTACTTTAATGTTTCTTGCAGCATATTATACAGTAATGTTTGCCATTAGAATAAGCATAACTAAAGAAAGCGCATGTTTAAGATTTCTTCTTTTCTGTAGCTGGCATTTTCTTTTTAGATCCCATTCATGTGTGTGTGTGTGTGTGTGTGTGTGTGTGTGTGTGTGTGTGTGTGTGTGTGTGTGTGTCTGTATTCATTCTACAATAGACTGTTTGTCTGTCATCCAAATCCAATCCAGAATTTTGCTGTGCCTTGTTCCTGTAACTCTTCAGGAAACCTTCTTTCTAAGTCATTTGTGCCTACTGAGCATTAGAGGCTTAGATTAGGCTAACACCAAGATGGTGTAGGAGTGTTTTAAATATGTATCTATACTTTTAGATGCATGTTTCTGCTGACTGTGTGAATAGGGGCATGGAAAAGTTCTTGATGTAGGTTGATAATCATTGTCTATATATGTCCTAGATCCAGCACAGTTATGTTGCCCTGGTAGGAGCCCATCATGTATTTGTAGCAGAGGCATCTAGCTGATCTGTTTCAGACTTAATAAAATTATATGAGCCAGGACTCTTATTAGCATTCTCAAGTAATGTTCCTTAAATAACTTAATTTGTGTATTCCAGTGTTTTCCAGAAATACAAAATTGTGTTATATCAGTCTCTCCAGATTTTTCTGCTATTTAGAGACAGAAGGTCACACTGAAAAAACAATCAGAAAAAAACTAAATGAAAACTCCAGCCAAGCTATAACTTCCAATGAGTGACCTCCCAAACTTCCTGTAACAGAGGCCCATGGGATATATGCAAATGACCATTATGAACATCAGGTATTTCAGCTATATGGTGATTCTGATTGCCCATGACGCTAACATTTGAAGTCGTTTTAATGGACAATATCAGGCCAATAAAGCCAAACCCCACTAGCTATGGATATGCATATTTTGGCTTTGTTATGACCTCGTCAGCATAGCATAAGCAGAGTGTTTGACTAAGCATAAGAAACAGCTTGGCTGGAGTTTTCATTTAGTTTTTTTTCTGATTGTTTTTTCAGTGTGACCTTCTAACTCTTTGTTTTAATTTGTTATTTGGGATATTTTGCAGTCACTCTAATGATAATGGATATCAGCTGGGTGTAACAACCCTGTATTTCTTATGCTTAGTCAAACACTCTGCTCATGCTATGCTGACAAGGTCATAAGGCCGAAATATGCATATCCATAGCTAGTGGGGTTTGGCTTTATTGGCCTGATATTGTCCATTAAAACAACTTCAAATGTAAAAGTCATGGGCAATCAGAATCGCCATATAGCTGAAACACCTGATGTTCATAAAGGTCATTTGCATATATACCATGGGCCTCTGTTACAGGAGGTTTGGGAGGTCACTCATTGGAAGTTGTAGCTTGGCTGGAGTTTTCATTTAGGTTTTTTTTTCTGCTGTTTAGAGGCAGGAATAAAGGCTCCTTTGTTTTGGTTCTGTACGAGTCCTCTCTTTTGCTTTCTATTGCAGTAGAGGGTTTAAAGATATTTAGTTCTTACAGATATTGCTCTGTTACAGAGTAGTTCAACTTTCATGATTGTTCAGAAAGAGATTCATTATTAAAGAGAACTTTATCTGAAATTTAAATGTTGTTCTTGACTAATTTTTAAGACGTTTTGCAAAGTGTCCTGCAGATTAAAACACAAGACATTTCATTCCTACCTGAAATTGAAAATAAGTGTGAGAAGCTGTGCAAGATGCATATGGCTTACTCTACTGTCATTCTGTTTATAGTGTGAGTGTGGACACTGTGGAAGTAGACTCTTATGATGGAAATGTTCTGAATTGGGCAGTTTTGTCATTATTGGTTCATTCATGTATTTTGTTTCATTGCCTACAGCCTACTGGAAGAATGTTCAAACAATAAATGTAAAATGCGCTCTAACACGTGTGCTGCATTACACAAGGAATATAACTTAATAAAGTCAGGAAGGTGCATCAATGAAAACATGTATGTTTCTTTTGTGTGCAAGGGGCCAATAATTTGAAAACAGCCCATAGGTAATCTTTATCCACCACTGGCCAGATGAATTTTCCTTGAATGTGGTGTGGGTTTCAATGCTGTTTCAATGAATGTGAGTTTCAAGGGCAGAGAAGTTTTAATGCCAAGTCTATTTTCATTGTGAGACAGTGTTACTTTGTTTATCAGATGTCTATTGGTGTTTGTGCATTGGGCTGTAAAATGTAAAAAATAAAATCCAAATAATCATTGTATTAGTAAAGCAGTATGCACACATTAGTGTTTATGGTAAATGGGGCGAAATAGCCAGGTAATGGGACATTGGAATGGCTGCAGTGGGACTCAGGTGCCATATTTTCGTTGTCTGTTCTTCAGCTTGCATTTGAAAGTTGGTATCCTACAATTCCACTGGAGTGGGTGGGGTTACATAATTATGTATGCAAATTGTATGTTAATCAGCGTACAGATTTATACCTATTTTCCATGGGCCTTGTCCAGATTTTAGATGTTTCCAGGTTGAGAGGTATGGTATGGGGTCATTCATTACACAGCTTACTACTCCAGTTCACAAATATATGTTATTTATTAAGTTATACAACTAAATATATTGACCATAACAGTGATTTAACATGGAAATTGAATGTACTGCAGTGGGACTCAAACCGGGTTTGACTGCTCATGAGGCAAACGCTCTGCCCACTACAGTATTGCTGTACTGCTTCATTTGCACATATCTTGCTTTTTATCCTCCTTTTGCTATTTAAGCTACATTAACAGTAGCTAAGCGATGGACAAACCCGCGCACCTACGGTTAAACCTTGTCCGTTTCATTAACAATACATATCTTTTTTATTTTTTTATTCACTATTGCTCTTATACATGTGGGGGGATGTTGCTGGGGGTATGCGTACATCTATGGGCCGTCTCGCTCATTGGTTACTACCTTTCTGCAGTCCTTCATTGCAGGGACGTGTATATTCGGAGAGCTCTGCTCTCAGACACGCCCCCTGCACTCATATACGCTCCATGTAAGCCTGGGAGCTCAGCCAGCATGCCTTCATTACAATGCATGGCTCGCTGCTGTCCTGCTCCTAAATGGGTGCTTCCATGCTGGACTAAGCTAGTCCTGCATGGAAGGTTAGTGAATCCGGGGGACTACCTTTATTCTTTCCTCTTTCTCCCATCTTTTGTATATGTGTATATGTAAACATATATTTTGGTACAGTTTATGGTTATAAAGCTCTACACTGTATAAAACTCTTTTTTTGCGCTTATTTTGCTACAACTGAGTTTTACAAGCCTGGCTGTGAATCTGTTCTCAGCTGTAGTCTTTGTGTTTTTTTTTTTTTGTTTTGTTTTTTGTAATATTGTATAACTGCTACACTCAAAAGCCTAAATGACCCAAGTAATACCTGAAAAGGGTTCATGGACCCAGTGCACTTACCCAGTTAAAAATGTGAACTAAATAATAACGGACATGTTGTTTAGACCTTGTATCCTTTTAGCAAGGTATCTCTTTGGGCAGTCCAATTGTTGCATGTGTCTGGAGAGATACATGCCAAAGGGGACATTATATTCAATGACTGGTATAATGAGGGACGAATAAAGGGGGACAATAACATCCCTAGATTTAGATACAACCCCTTAGTTTATAATCTGTGCAGTATAGGACATTCTTACAATGGACATGTGTTGCTCAAAAGTTAGGTCACTGTCCACACGAGTTTCCAAATCCCAAACAACTGGGTCACCTCTTAGGGGCATATTGTCAATGTGGTAGTTCCCTGGGGTAGATGACTTCCCAAAGGGTGTAATAATACTTTTTTGCCATTTAGTTTCAATCTATGATTTTTGGCACCAGCTATTTATTTGGGGCAAACCTTTCTGCAGAATGGCTAAGTCATTTGGCGATTCAGTGATTGTTCCTAGCTTGCAGTCATTTGCAAATTTAGTCAGTCAGAGCCCTTTGGTATTGGCTTTTACTTCAGCAAAGTAAGTGCCAAACAGGAGAGGTCCCAGCACAGAACCCAGGGGACTCCACTGGTGACTGGTCTCTTTGTGGAGATAACTTCCCCTATTTTGATTATCTACTTCCTATCTGTGAGTCAGTTGGCAATCCAGCAGGTGACAGAGGGGATTATTCCAAGTTTATTTAGCTTTTCTACTATGAATAAGTGAGGAATTGTGTCAAAAGCTTTGGACAGGTTGAGATATGCGGTGTGCACCATTTTGCCTTCATCCATTTCTTTGGTGACCTTTTCAAAAAAATCCACCAGGCTGAGTAAGCATGACCTGCCCTTGACAGATCCAAACTGAGACAGTCCCAGTGTTTGGAGGTTCCTTATATCCTTATTGATAAACTCCATAAGTGTTTCCATGACTTTGCATATCAAGCTTGTCAGACTTCTGGATCTCTAATTGCCTGGGTTTGTGGAACACCCTCCTTTATTGCAGGGGAATGATTGTAGCTGTTCTCCATTCACTTGGTCCAAAACCTGTATGAAGGCTGAAATTCAACACTGCTGTCAGAGGTGTGCCCATATCATTTTTCGTGATATTTAAGATGCATCCAGAGATATTGTCAGGACCCATCAATGCATTATTTTTAGCTTTTGATAGCACTTTTAGGACATGGTCTCATGTGATAGCTGGAGGCGAGCCAGTTTCAGGTATATTTTGAAGGACAGATGGAGGAGAGGTAGACGGGTAAAATTAGAGCTAAATTTATCAGTCAGTAGGTTCATTATATCTTCAGCCTCGTTGTAGGTAATATCATTCACAATCAACTCAGTGAATTGTGGTATTGTGACTGTCTTTGGCTTGTATAGCTATTTTAGCATCAACCTTGACTTGGTGGATTATATTAAACTCCTGAGTTATTTGTTTATTTCAGTGACAGGGGCTCTAACATTCTGGGAATTATTCTTATTTTTGGTAAAAATTCTTTTCCTTTTATCAAAAAGCTTGTTGATATTATGGTTCTATCATACAGGTTTGTTTCTGGGGTTTGCCCTGCCTTGTTCCTACAGAGTACAGCTACATCAATGCAGCTGTGTACATGCTGGTATGAAACGGTGGTGTATATTTCTGTGTATTCAGTGAAGTTAACGGGGTTTGGTGAGGAATTGAAACTTGCCAATGTATCAGTTAGGAGTAGTTAGTTTGTTTTAAATTTCTAAGTGTACCTTGGGTGGAAGGGATCTTGGTTTCAGTTTTATTTTGAAGGAGATTGCGTTATGGTCAGACCTAACATGAGATGAAGATACACTGGGGATAGTGCAAGATGTTCCCATATTAGTAAGGACAAGATCTAAGATTTTACTTCCTGTAATTGGGTACTTTGACTAATTGTCCAGGAGTTTCTGTGCTTGTTCACTAGTTGTGGTGTAGGTTTCCCAGTCTATACCTGAATAGTTTACATCACATAGGAAAATGGTATTGGGTTTAATATTGAGTGATTGTAGTTCCTGTATATAGGTGTTGTGGCCTTCTTGTGTCATAGAGGGAGTTCTATAGCTATTTGATATATGGTCTGGGACCTTTCTAATGGTTACTTGGACATGAAGAAGCTGTAGTGCATCATTCTGTTTACCAGCCTTGATGTGAGTCTGTTCTGGATATAGACTGAAATACCTTCTCTTTTTTCCACTCCTTAGCAGTAGCTAGTCTAAGCTCATGGAAGGCATTACAGCCCTGCATAGCCGGCATGCTCCCCTGCTATTTTATACCATGCCTCAGTTACTATATAAATGCCAATGTCCTCCAGGGTGAGAAGGGCTTGTAGGGAATGGAATGTCTTGTTTAGGCTACTAGTAGTGATCAGTAACACGTTCATGTTTTTCTTTGCTTGTTTTGTTATCTTTATCAGTTTGGCATTGCCTAAAAAAGGCACTATGGGAATGGAAAATGTTTTTGCTAATAATCAAAACCCAACCCTACAGGGGGAAGATGCAAGCCATCCCTGGTTAAGCAGGTTGGGTTTTCAATGGTATCCTCCCATGCGGACAAATATTGGACCTCCTTTGAATGACACCAAAAACTAAGCCAGTTACTGAAGTCAATTATTTTTGCTCATATTGTGGCATCATCCTTGGAGAGGGTAGAATGCTGCTCACTGCTAGGCTCATACATGCCTTAGGCACATAGTCTGAGGGCTCCATTATGTCTGCCTTCATATAGACCAGAGAGCAACACCTCAAGTCAATGACACCACCATGAACTATGACAGTCATACTGGTATTTGCTATTCAAGGACTTGAGTACATGCCTGATCTGACATATTCTGGCACCATACAGGCAACTAGCTGTCACTCTTTCCTTGTCCAGCCTGGTAAGAGGCACATTTGTATTTCTTACAATGGAGTCACCTATTATAAGAATGTTGGGTTGGGTCAATGCCTGTCTTACAGGCTCAGAACCTGTGCTTTTGGGACTCCTTGTGCTATGTCAGGAGGCAGGCTTAACTTAATTGAGTGTATGTTGTGCCTGTGTTGTTTTTTAGAGGTCTCTTAGGTTTAGGTAAATTAATCTTTAAAACCTAATGGAGATAGTCTGAGGTACTTGCTCATATGTCTGTCTATAAACTGGAATTACTAATATAGGCCTAAAGAGCTTAGCTAAAGCAGATGCAGATCACTAAAGTGGATTTAAAATCAGAGCAAGAAATGAAAACACTTATTTTATTTGCTCTGTGTAATGTAACTGTGTCCTGTTTGAGTATTGTTAAGACAAAAAATAATATAGTTATTGTTCCGGAGTAGTATTAAGAGATACTGAGATTACAAAGAAGCAACTCTAACATGGCAGACTACCCAGATTGACTTTTAGACGGTACAAATCAGAAGAACCTCATCTGACTTTACATCATGCAATCATCAGCTTGATCCATTACATTAGAGAACATTCTCTAACTCTGTGCAGGTTCTTCATGATCTCACATGCACTAATTTTCCCAATGTGCAACAATAACTTGTAATAAAAGCAAGGACTAAACACAATGGCAAGATGTCTGTGTTTCTGTTTTTTCCTATGTAAGCAGTGTTCCATAATATTTCTTTGTCTATAACAAAACAGTTCTGTGTCTCCTTTTCTAAACTTTTGCTATATAGCTACTGTGTCTCCTTTTCTAAACTTTTACTATATAGCTACAGTGTCTCACAAAACACAAATATGTTTTCTGACCTAGCTTGCCTAGGAATAATTGTCTGAAATATAGAAATCTATTGTGACATTTGCAATGTCTATTATAACTTAACTAAAAAGAATATCTCAACAGTACCCTATTTTAATGAATTTGTTAACTTATGAATTAAAATCTTATTTACTTAAGAAAGTGGATGAAGAAATCTCAGCCACAGCTATATCATATAACCATCTGATTATTTTATCCTCAGATTTGCACTGAGAAATAACTCAGTAGTATAGATATGAGGTACAGGAAAAATATCACTAAATTAGAAATATACTTACTGGCTTGAATGTTTGAGTGGTGGTAGTACTCACTCCATCTGTTTACATATTCAGTAATTATGTAATTATCGTTAACTTCTTAGGAACTATCTTGTACAATTGTATTGTTAATGTCCTACATTTGAAGCATTGCAAAAATCAGAATTATAAATGCTACAACTAAGAGTTTTTTTAAATCTTTGCTCACCATGGGCATGGATAACCAGCTCCTTTGGCATCCCTTGCTAAGATATGCTCAGACAATTTTTAAGTTCATTTCACTGCATGGAATAAATGTTCAGTATTTGTATTTCACAGATTCTCCCTTTTTATCATTGAGAGTAAGCACAACTCTTCTTTATCTGTGCTAACCTCAGAAATACCTGCCTGTTGAACCTTATGTCACAACGGTCTGGATTTAACCACCATGAATCCTGTTGCATATAACACTCCTTTTTCATTTACCCTACATAGGTTCACTGCTGTCATTACTCTTCCAAAAGCCGATCTACAACTTACATTACTCTCCCCACCACTTTTTGTCCTGACATGTATTAAAATCATGTCCTATGCAAATATTTCTCCCTTATTGAAATATCCAGTTAGTATTCGTTTACTTCCTACATTCCATTATCGCTGGTCATTAAATAACTTACATACTTGAAGCCTTCTTTATCATATCCCAAATTTCATTAAATAACCTTTAGTGCTTGTTGCTTGGATATTAATATAACTCATTTTGATGAACATGTTACAATGAACATGTCATTCACCTTTCAAGCAAATACCTGAATACTGTCAGATGTGATACTGTACTGCAAAATCTGTTTGATTATATGCATATGCTGTGCAGATCATGAAAATCATATAAACATAGTGTGCATATTATGAAAATCATATAGCCATACTGTGAATATTGTGAAAACTGTCGAGTAAATGTGAACATAAAATAATTGTATTTCCTGTTGACAGTATTTTAAAAGAATTTGTTGACCAGGTAGGTTCCCTTTATACAGTCCCTTTTTAGAGACAACCTAAGAGCAATGTCTGATTAAGTGACTTGATCAAAGTCAGCACAGTAGGCAAATGAGAACTGAGCAAAACAAATCCTGTGCCTGTGGAACTTCAATTTACAGCCTTAACCATTTAAGCCAACTGCCAGACCCATTGATAATACCCACATATTTTAGATAAAAAGGTTACTAAAATCCATTTTACTAAATGAAATAGTACCTAAGTCAGTACTACAATAAGACAAAACTACAATCACTCAAAGTGTCTCATGCCTCCTATGTAACCATTCCCCCGATACTTCACATTTATTCTGCAAGTAGTCCTGCTACTTTTGTATCATGATTTTCAACATATTTCTATTATTTTCTAATCTTTTCTAACAAGGTTACCCTTTTTTCCTTTGTTCAAGATCACTTAATCAATTCATTATGTAATTAGTCCTATTTTATTTATATTTCCCTCAAACAAATTTTAGAATTACTAATAACAGTACTAAACTCATGCAAGAAAATATCAGAGCATGAAATCTGTTTTAGAATTTAATCCTATCTAGTCTCCAGTAAAATAAATAACTTTTTTGTGAACATCCACATATAGGCACATATATAAACAGTCTGGATACACTTACAATATACTAGTTATCATTGGTTTGAAGGAATTACCATTTTTTTGTTGGTTGCCACCTTTTATGTAAGTGAAGGTTTCCAACAACACTCCATTATTACAGAACTTGTAATTACAGCAAAGACAAATCAGTGCTGAAATAATTATGCAAAACTCATATTAATGTCTGTGATGACCTTCCACTTGAACAATAATCAAGAAGCCTCAATCCTCACCACTGGCACCAGTGGGGGACATACACTGGGAGGGTAACAAGTACACACACAGTATTTCCAGATGCAGCTCTCTGCATCAAGTGCAATTTCCCTTAAGAGCACTCAGAGACCATGATAAGTCCGGGGCTGGGTTCTCCCTCTTCCTCCAGATCTCCAGTAAGACTCCCCGCTGGCACAGCTATAGAGTTGAGTCCTTAGCCAGGGTTCCAAGCCAAGTACTCCAACACTTTCTCTGTCCAACCAGTGCTTCATGTCCCTGCCCAAGTAGCTGACACACACACTCTTGGAGATTTGTTTTACACACACACACACACACACACACACACACACACACACACACACACACACACACACACACACACACACACACTCGCACACCTGGGAAAGGCTGGCACAGGTTTACTATCTATGCCCCCTTCTGCCCACACTATACGGTAGTTATCACTGCCACCAGAACCCCTTATCAGCTACTTTAAGGCCCTTAACAAAGGGTGCCCAATTCTACTGTGTAGTATTAATACTAATACCAATGGTAGTTTGACCAAGATCAAGGCTCTTAGGAGTGGCCCACACAGAGTCACCACATAAATATGCAAGAACTCTCAACGCTTAAATATCTCTACACAGATCAGTCACAATGAAAGGTTTAAATATATTTAATAATAAATAAAAGAACAAGACGATACTAAATACATATTCACAGTGTCATCAGAGTTCAAACCACAGGAAATATTTAAAACAACATTGCAGTACAGACTCACACAAATAAATAAAAACAAAATGTAAACTAAGCTGCACTACATTCCTGACTCCATCTAAGAGAAATACTATTTCCTAGTAACTTATTAGAGCAAGACAGATGTGGTGAATGGATCTTATAGTTGTTGTTAGGTCCACGATAGAATACAGAGTCTCACCAAGAGACTTCTCAAATTAATATCTACAATATTACAGCTGGGCTAGCTTGCAGAATGACATAATTTCTTGTCATCTGACTCCTCGTTCCCAGGTGAAACCCCCACTGCGGGAAGCTGGCAGTATTTAGCATTTTCATGTAAAAATACATATCCCTCAGATCTTTGGCAGATGCTGGAAGTCATAAAACAAATGGATTTCTTCACGCTTTCAGGACTAGTAATTATTTCACCCTAAAGACAATACAGAAGGCTCCCTAGTTCAGACTTTTTGTCTCTGGCTGCATTTAAACTGAAAGATACCATCTTTTATGACCTTGCCTATAAAGTAATTTCATTTCAGCTATTTTTCTGAAGTTTGCTGGACTGAAGTTAACCCTCCATTTTTCTCTGTTAACATATACATTTAAACAGTTACAATAGTGCATGGACATTTCTGTTCTCTTCCAGTAGGGCACACTGTGGACGCATTTCAAAGACAAACACTTTATAAAATACCTTTTCAACACACATCTGTACAAACCAGTTTGATATACACATGATATACAGTTCTAATACAGTTGTAACGCAAGCATACTTATGTATATAAATCATGTTGATATTCATAGGTAGGTACTAGGCTATTGGCCCAAGGGCCTAAGTAAGCCTAGCCAACAAGGTTCCCTGGCTTACACCACCCAAGAAAGTAATTTTCCTGTGCCACTGTCTAGCGGAGACACAGAAGTGATCCCCGGGGGTGTATTTCCTTTTTCCCATCCACTCATCAAGATTTGTCTTGAAGAGTGCCAATGAAGAACTTTGCTTGATATAGATGGGTAGCCTGTTCCAGAGTTTGAGAAGTCTCGGGGACAGGAATCTAACCCTCCAGCATGTCCTGTTTATTGTGGTGATAAGATTTAGGTCCCTAGAGCGTGTAGCTCAGAGGGATTGGGATTTCTTTAGGTGTAGCATGTCCAACAGCTCTGGGATTGACATAGCTTTATCACCTCAGAGTAGGCGATATGCTACAGAGTAAAGCTGGAGTTTTTTTAGGCGGTCAGTGTAGGGCATGTGTTTGAGGCCAGTAATCCTCTTTGTGAGGTACTTCTGTGGCCTTTCCAGCTGCTGCAGATGTTTTGTGAGGTACATTCCAAAAGGGGCATTGTACTCTATAATTGGTCTAATGAGTATCGAGTAGAGGGGAACAATGACCTCTTTTTTCCTGGATGAGAACCCTTTTATGATGAGGTGTGCCACGTAGAAGGACTTCCTGACTACTGTGGCAATGTGACTATCAAAGGAGAGACTACTGTCCACCTGGGTCCGAAGGTCTCTTATCACACATTCAATGTTAAGTAGATTGCTGCCTATGTGGTAGTTAATGGGTACAGAGTTTTTACCAAAGGGGATGACACTGCACTTTTTGGCATTGAGCTTCAGGCCATGGCTCTGACACCAGGCATCTGTCTCAGCGAGGCCTTTCTGTAGGATGTCCACATAATTTGGGGACTTCACTATGATTCCTAGTTTGCAGTCATCTGCAAACTTCATTAGCCAGAGGCCTTCTGTGTTAGCCTGTACTTCAGAGAAGTAGATACCAAACAGGAGAAGTCCCAGGATGGATTCCTGTGGTACTCCACTTGTCACTGCTTTGAGGTCAGATTTGGAGTCTGCAACTTTTACAGTGTGGGTTCTGTCAGTGAGCCAGTTGGCAACCCATCTTGTGATGTAGGGATTTATACCTAGTTTAGTGAGTTTAGCTATAATTACAGAATGGGGGATGATGTTGAAAGCCTTGGAGAGGTCAAGATAGGCTGTGTGAACCACCTTACCCTTCTCTATGGCTTTGGTGACTGCCTCAAAGAAGTCGATCAGGTTCAGGAGGCATGCTCTGCCTTTCATAAACCCGAACTGGGTGGGATTCAGAGTTTGGAGGTTACCAATGTCTTTGTTTATGAGTTCCATGATGATACATTCCATGGCCTTGCAGACCAGGCTCGTCAGGCTAATAGGTCGATAGTTCCCGGGATCAGTGGTGGCTCCCCCTTTGTGGAGTGGGATAACTGTTGCTGTGCGCCATTCAGTGGGCACAAAGCCTGATGCGAGGCTATTATTGAACATGGTGCTTAAGTGAGGAGCCAGTTCGTTCTGAAGTTCATGTAAAACGCAGCCTGGGATGTTGTCCAGTCCTATGGATGCTTGTTTTTGGCTTTAGAGAGTGCAACTTTTACCTGCGTAGTTGTGATTACAGGGACTCTGCATTCTTCCTGTATAGATATGGGCCCTTTAGGGGGTGAGGGGGGTAAAGTTAGCACTGAACCTATCTGCCAGGATGTTGGCAATATCAGTTGGTTCTGTAATTTTCGTGCCTTTGTGCTGTAACTCAGAGCAGATCTGGGTGTTGCCATCGAGATTCTTGACATAGCCATAGAATGCTGTGTGGTTGTCCTTAGAATTAGTGGTGATTTTGTTTTCGAAGCTAGCTTTGGAGGATCTTATAAGGGATCTCAGCTTCTTACAAGGCTGACCAGGGAGCTCCTCCACTCATGGGATTTTACTCTCTTTTGCAACAGTTTCTTCCTTCTGTTGTACAGTTTGTTTATGGCAGGGGACCACCACATCAGCTTCCTTTTTTTGGAGGATAGTATCTTGGTTCTGTTTGGGATAGCACAATCCATGCACTCGTGTAAGTGCTTATAGAGTGCATTTGTGTAGGATTTAGCAGTTGGAACTGTATTGTCCATCTGCATGGGTGTCATGAAGTTCACCACTTCTGTCTTAAGAAGCATGAAGTTGGCTTTGGAGAATTTCTTTTACAGTGGTTTCCTTAATGGGGGGTGGGGGCGGGATGTGGATATAAAGGGTGATTAGCTTATGGTCGGATCGGGCCAACGAAGAGTTGACTTCAGGTGTGGAACATCGGTCACTCACGTTGGTAATGACTAGGTCTAGGATACTGTTGCCCCTGGTGGGGGTGTGGATAAGTTGATCCAGGGTATTGGAGTTTATGAATTCCAGAAAGCGTTGAGCTAAGGAGTTGGTACACGAGTAGTTTTCCCAGTTAATGTTGGGGTAGCTGAAGTCGTCCATTATTAGGGTGTTTGGTTGAACCCTAATATTTTCCAGTACATCAAGAAAAGAGGAGTGGGAATCCTGGGGCATGGAGGGGGATCTGTAGCAAGCTACAATTTGGATTGCAGTTTTGCCCAGAGTTAGTTGCACTTGGATAACCTCAGATGCATTATGCTGAGCAACTAGCCTGGAGGTGTGGATATCCTTAATGAATATGGACACACCTCCGCCTTTGGTGTTTCGGTCCAAGTTACATGGCCGAAAAGTGTGGTATGAGTTTTAACTTGGTAGAGCCTTGAACCAGGTCTCAGTCACTGCACAGATATAGATGTTCTCCATTTTAAGGCGTGCCTCGAGTGAGTGCATTTTGAGATTTAGACTTCTAGCATTGAGTAGCATTACCCTCAGTTTTTGCTTGCCTGTTCCTGTTATGGTGGTGAATTTATTTGAACATTGCCTAAAAAAGGCACTATAGGGGCAGCAAGAGCCTTAGCCAGTATCCAGAATCCCAGGGGCGACAGGTGCAGGCCATCTGTGGCAAAGCATCGTGGTCTGTTGACCGTGTCATCCCAAGCAGACAGATACTGGATCCCCTTAGAATGACACCAGAAGCTTAGCCAATTGTTGAAGTCAATAATTTTGTCCTTGTACTGCGGTATCATTCTGGGCGATGGCAGAATGCTACTCAGGGCTAGGGTTACACCTGCCTGGGCTACAAGATCGGAGAGCTCTTCCATGTCTCTTTTCATGTAATGCAGGGAGGTACATCTCAGGTCATTCACACCAACATGGACAATAACAGTCATATTTGTACTTGTTGTGGAGTGACCTGAGTGAATGGGTTATGTGGTGGATCCTGGTACCCGACAGGCAGCTGACAGTAACCTTCTCCTTGTTTAGCCTGGTGAGTGGGACATCAGTGTGCCTGACTATAAAGTCACCTATGACTAGTGTGTTGGGCACATTGTTTTGCCTTATTGACTGTGGTTGAGTGGCACAATGAGTCTGTGGGCTATGTGTCATTTGGGTTGTGTTGGGGGATGGAGGTTGCTTGCGTTTCTGCTTTGGAGGTCTCTGTTGCTTAGACAGATTATTACTGAGAGCCTCCGCGAATGTTTTTGTGTTACTATGTGTGGATTTTGGTGATGTAGATTTAGTGAGACTATGTGATGAGTTTGGTGTGGTGCAAATGTTTACCTTCTCCTCATGACTGTCAAGTTCAGTCTTGGTTGGAGAGAGCTTTACCTCCAGTTTGGCTAGATAAGTGCATCTCTCACAGGTTATAGTATTGCGTGGTAGGAGGAGAGGGTTGTATGCATACATGAGGCAATTTCTACATTGCTTCAAGATGCCCAGATTCATCAGATAGACAGGAGGGAACACTGGGAGCTGACCCTTGAACATGCCTGAATAAAAAACTATTTTCCTCTAGATAAGTGAGGAAAGTGAGTACAAGAACTGTTTTTTCTCTAAGCAAGTGAGAAAAGTAAGTACAAAAAGTGTTTTCCTCTAGGTGATGAGGAAGATTGAATGCTATAGTAATTAGTAGCTTATTTAGTGCTTACAAGTTCTGAACAAATGCTGAGCACGAATAAGCACATTTAAGTGCTAAAACTAAGAATCTGTATTTGCACTAGACGAGTTACAAGACAGAAACAAGTGCAAATGCAGACTTTCAAATCAGAAAGTTGAGAGAGATGGAAGAGATTGTCCAAACAGCCAATAACTAGTATTTCTGGGCCAGAACCACTCCTTATGTGGTAGACAGGTTACCTAGTACCACTCCCACTGATAAGCTAGAAGGCTTCCCTCCAACACAGAAAGGCTAGGGGGGCTCAGAAGCTTACATACAGTCCTGGATACAGCAAATCTGTATCTGGAACACTAGTTACTAGGGTTGCCAGATTTCTTTGTGGCTAAAACCGGACTAAGGTCACGCCCCTTGCATCACCCATAACTCCACCCATCCCCACCCCCTCTCCCACACATGCCCCACCCCCTTTGTGACATCACAGTGACATCAGATGATGGGAACACCCACTTTCTGTTCTGTTGATTTACTATGCTTTTCTGTAAAACAAACACTGACAGTCTGTTTTCTTTTGTAAACCAGAATACTGGACTTTGTACAGTGTTTTCCTGACTACCAGAGACTTGAATAAATGATTTGTGGATAGTCCAGAAAAAAAAACGGATAGGTGGCAACAGGGATGATTTCCAATTTCCCACCTGTTGGTCAAAGTTATGGGAAGCTTGTTCCAGTGCATGGGGACCCTCTGAGACACATTTGTGTCTCATCAACATGGCCTATTTATGTCACAAGCAAAATTTAAATCCTTGGATCTACTCATACACAACACAAGGCAAAGCTGTGTCACTTATTTTAAATAAATTACTCTGATCTGAGCTTATGGCAAACTGATAAACCTTTCTTTGTTTATTTGTATTTCTTCACCATTAAATAAGTAAGCAGCTGTTTTATTTACTTCTGCAATGATTACAGATATTAAAATAAAATGCACAAACACCGATAGCCATTTTCTAAACAAAACAGTCCAACAATGAAAATAGACTTAGCACAAGCAATAAACTTCTCTGCCATTGAAGCTCACATTCATTAAAACAGTATTAAAACCCAGATTCAAATAAAATGCATCTGGCCAGTGGAGAATAAAGTTTACCTTTGGGTTGTTTTCAAATTATAGTCTCCTTGAACACATTTTTATGGCCATGCAGGCATATATGTGTTCTTTGATCCACCTTCATGATTGTAGTTCCTTGTATAATAAAGCACCACCTGTTAGAGTGTGTTTTAAAGTTGTAGTTTTGAACATAAGCAATGAAGCAAAGTGTATGACCCAGTAATGACAAAACTGCATTTACTGCCAATCTGACATCAATGCTACAGCACTGCTACCAAAGGAAATAATTTTGGAATGCCCGTAAATCAGTGGGCATAACATTTAACTCATAATGGATTCACAATGGGAGGGTCAACATTTCATTCTAGTGAATGCTAACAATTTATGCAAAATACTTGGCAAAAACAAAATTGCAAAGACAGGAGTGCTGTAGCATAACTTATTGTAATTATCTACTCAGAAACCAGTGTACTCCCTGTTTTTGCAATTTGTTTGCTAACCTATACGTGTGTGTGTGTGTGTGTGTGTGTGTGTGTGTGTGTGTGTGTGTGTGTGTGTGTGTGTGTATACATGTACACAGAGGCAATGACAGAGAGTCAGATGTACAGACAAACAAAGTTTCATTACACTGATAACACTTTTCTCTACTAACTCCCACACTTTGGCAAGAGGTCCTGCTCCCCACACAGACCAAATTCAGACCCAAGTTTAAAGCATACGTGATAAAGCATGAGACAGTACAATTGCCTTATACAGGCCACATTGCTTAACTTCTCTTAATATCCTATCCATCACCCTCCTTGTCAAGTTTGCCTGTCTTGGATTTTTTTTAAATATGCTGTGTTATCACCATGCAAATAAATCATTTATGTTTATTTTTTTATAAACTGCATTACCTTGTCAATAAATCTTGTATGTTTTTGCTTATACACTTTATGTAGATCTCTGTTGTCTGCTGTTCTTATGCAATCTGCATTTTATCTCATAGGTTACGTAACTTGAGTTGTCTCTGTGCAACCTGGGCTGGGCCTGAAAACTATCATTTATGATCAATATCCATACACTTAAACAATCAAGCAAGCATGTAAAATGAAGATATTATTTAAAGTATTAAAGTTTAGCATACTGAATAGATAATGGACTCATTAGTTGTCATTAATGACTTTGAGAAAGTTAGTACTTTTGCAAATAAGCATTTAACAATGCAGCAATGCCATAATCAAGATCTGAAGGTATTTGTAGGATGTCTGCACATTAGCTACTCAGGCGGTTTATTGGGAATAGATATTTCTTCTTGGATATTCAACATTGTAAAATGATTCCATATGTGGAACAGATAATTATGTTTTTAAAATGGACTCAAGTCCATTGTTGAAAGGGTGGTATGATATGATAATCCTTAGTACTGATGGGGCAGCACTCCATAGATGAATTAAATCTCTTACCCCCACAGATGTTAAAGACTTTCCACTGGTATACTTTGAAAATTACAAATAACATCTAACATTTTATATATGCAATTTACTACTTAAACCATTATCAACACTTACATTTTCAGATTTCAAGCTAAAAAAATACAAAATAAAATGTACAAAAATAAAGCATTAAAGCATAGTTTTCAGGCATCTCTATAATGTTTCAAAAAAATATATATCTTCAGAGAAAGTGTGTCGGGAGGGGGGGGGCAAAATAATCTTGCCTTCAAACAGAATACTTCTCACCTATCTAAATACAACAACTAAAGTTTCTTTGTCACAGACCAGACACACCCACCTCTATCACAGGAAAGCAGTTCCTACACAACAAGTAATTGAAGGTCACATGGTGCTTCACTACTTAACCATCTGGCATGTTATCTCTCAAAAACATCGCAAAGAAACTGCTGGAATGTTACAGCATAGCAAACAAGAGTATAAACACTTATCCTCTGACAGCTGATAAGAAATGTTTGACTTACCCAAATGGCCTGCCATTTTCTGTGACAGTGGAAAAAAAACTGGATGTTCTGCAGCTATTTTGGATAATTTTATGTGTAGTGCATAAACAAAAAAAACATTATATTGTGCAGTTCTGTTGAGCAAGAAACTGCATGCTGGAAGTGTAACAAAGAAATACTACATGTGCCAAGCATCTTAAACATAAATGCCCAGTTATTTACATGGTACAGCTGCTGAACTGCTTTTGAAAGTACTGCCATCAAATGTTGCCTTACATTCTCTTCTCTTTCAGTTGTCTCTCCATATTTTATTCAACATTTTACATTTTAAGCAGAGCAAATGCACACATTTAAAGCACATATGCATATCACAGTCATGTAAGAAGGCTGTTATTGTATGCATCTTTTGTGAGTTCATGACAATATGCTTCAAGAAGAATATAAGTCATAAGGAGTTTCATCTGTGACAAACTGAAAGTATAATCAGATACAGCAGGGTAAATCACATGCTGGAGCAGGCTGCAGCCAAGCTTACCAAGAACTGAAACAAAACTGAAAGATTCAGAAGAAACAGAGGTGTTTTCCAATGACGAAAAAATGAGGAGAAAGCACCAGGCCATCATACAGTGTGGCTATTGTTTTAAAGAAACATAACAGAAAGAAATAATGATAAATAAAATGTATGTACGAATCGATCATGTGTATTAGCTGCCTGTACCCTTACACACACACACACACACACACACACACACACACACACACCCCTACCTCTCTGAATTTGTGTCCAATCATTCATTCATTGTTGTTGTGGTCTGCTGTGAAGTCTAAACTCCAAATGTCTTCTGGAGACAGGAACTCAAATTCGGAAGATGACGTCATGTAAGCAAGTTTTATCATATCATCAGCGCGATAAGACGCTAAAGGGTGTTCTTAAAGTAGAACACCCTTAAAAAATTTTTTAATTAAATGAAAAGATTTTATTTTAGACAGGGTCCCTTATTTGTGGACAGTCCGGAGTCAGGTAATGGCTCTAATTATAGCCACAAAGCACACCAGGATTAAAGGCAATAAGGAGGGGAGAGAGAGTGAGTAAAGATGGCATGGGAGAAATGCTTGAGATCGTGTCAGTGGTACAAAAACCGGACTTCATGTGTCCGGTTTTTAATAAAATTTGTAACCGGACAATTAGTCTGAAAACCGGACAGTCCGGTCAAAAAACGGACACCTGGCAACCCTACTAGTTACAGGAAAGGTAGGAAACAGGCTTACAGTTTTTTTTTGTTTTGTTTTTTTTTTTACAGAAAAGTAGCAAAAACAGTAGTAAAAGCAATTCACATGCAGTGCAAGCTAGCACACTCGAGTATGTAGCAATATTAGACCAAACACAGTTTAAAAACGGCAGTTAAATTAAAAAGGACTAAAAGCAAGTGCAGAAAGTGTTTATTAGGTAGGATGTGATATATAATTATTTTAAAAAATCCAGCTAGCTGTGCTGGCAGTATTTCCTTTCATCACAATGTCTTTCTTCAAACTGTGGAATAAGCATGAAATCATTATCTGTGGTTTTCTGACACAAAACAATTACTTTTACTAAAACTTGCTTGTCATAACATAATACCTAATCCTTTTATGTGTTAGATTAACAGTTACTAATTAGCTAAGAATCAACTCTACATCTTCTGATTTTGCATAACTTGATTTTTTTTGCTTGGGTTTCTCTGTAAACACAAAAAAAAACTATATAGATTTAGACATTCCAGCTGTATAACAGCTTATCATTGTTTATCTGCTTAAATATTAACTCTAGTAAATTGTGTAAAACAACAGAAATTACTTCCTATTGGAACCCTCTGTTTTCCTCATTTATTATGGATTTGTTTAACTTTGGCTAGAATTTGGAACAATGATTACTTTCATGTCTTGTAGCCTGTATTACGTATCAAAACCATGACTGTTTTTTACTCCACTCAGACGTCAGGTTCATTGGTGTTTACTAAGCTAACTATCACAAGGGCCTTTTTAAGCCTAGCCATGCATCCCAAATCTCTGACAAGTTCTGCTACCCTTGGTAAGTGTATGCATGGGCCTGGGAGATGAACCATTTATAGGTTACCTGTGTCCATTAGAGACATAGGTGCCAAACCAGGGATTCATTTATGGTTTCCCATCCAATTGTCCAAGTTGCTCTTGAATTGAGTTAGGGAGGAACTCTGCTTCACATGGATGGGGGAGCCTGCTCCATAGACGGGGTAGTCTCTGGGATACATACATATCTCTTCAGCAGGTCCTATTTATATCACAGACAAGGTTTAAGTCATGTGCCGGATGTCCATCAAAGTGGGGTCTGACAGTGCCCTATATGTGTCAGAGAAACATTTTGTACATAGTTAACTTTTACATGGCTCTAGAGATATACCTGTCTTGATATTACCTCTCCACTCTGTGAAGGCATGTTGGAAAATAGCTATTCTTGATGCCATACACATATGTGAACAACTTGTCCCTCATGTAATACTGATTAAATCTACTGCTGATTCCAATTTACCTGGGATGTTCATCTTAACACAATAAGAAAAAAATGTGAATTTAATCAAAACAGTTTTTGCAAAAGAAAATCTTCTGAACTTGGGAATTGACACTTACATATTTTCTTCTCCCTTGGCAAAAGTATGTGATTATAGAATGTTGCACTAAAATCTTAGTGTACAATATGTAACATACATGCTGATTTTTTTTTCTGTTTTATTTTTTTTTTCTAAACTTCCAATTGCAATCTGTAAGAATTATGTTTTTCTGAAATCAGAATATTCTCAGTGTTGTCCTCACTGGAAATGCAACAAATTTCAAAGTAAAGTGCACTTGCAATATCCAGGGCCCCTTGGACACAGAAAACCATTTTCTTTTGTTTTCTTTTCATTGCATTATCCAGGTCAGACAAAACATTTTGATTCACTGATACAGAAATATATTTTCATACAGCATTGCAAATATTATTTTCAAGAAAAGATATCTTGAATGTACCTCAATCCCTGTTACAGATAATTTTAGCAGGTCTGTGTGTAGGCATTCATACAACGGAATTCTGTGGTTCAGTCCCACGAAAGGACATGAACTTGTACAAGTAATTTACGTTTTTTTTATAAAGCCCTCAGCATTAAAAAAATTCTATCTGAAATAAACCAAAAATATCTGCATAAACCTTAGATCATCATGCTAAGAAAGCAATTATTTTTCTCAGTGCAAGCATTTCTATTTGTGTGGGTGGGGTGCTACCTAAGTGCGTATGTGCATGTATGTATTTAATTTTTAATCACCCATGTAGAAATTTGCAAAGAACACACAGAAAATATCTGGCAAATGTATTGCTAAAACATTATGCAGAAAGGTCCTGTTGTTAAACCAACAGCATAACATCAGTACTGAATAACTTACACATCAGCATTAACCACTATCTTATGGCAAAGAAACAGTACTAACAATGTTTTAATACTGAAGCAGTGATGAATCATTTGGAAAGAAATGATGAATTTAACTTTGTTAATTAATTTATAACTTTGTATAATTGTCAATGTCTGTGGAGCTTTTCTCCATGGGCCTCCAGTAAAAACAGGCTCTTCCAGGCCCAGTGGACTACCCTGGTCATCAAACTGAAATAAATAAATAATAATTTTAAGTTGGCCACTGTGCCATGTTATGCACATATGGGAAAAGTTATGCCACTTCTCATCATAATATGATATTCCAACAGAAAAGATTGTGGTTACCTTAGTAAGTGTAATGGGTCTTTCCACATAGAGGCTAATACAGAATTTAGCTCAGCCATTCAACCCAGAAAAACAAAAGCTTTGAAAAAATTGCTGAAATACAAAATGGGGCCTTTTAAATTGGGAGTTCCTGGTGGTCTAGTGGTTAGGATTCAGTGCCCTCACCGCCACGGCCCGTGTTCGATTCCCGGTCAGGGAAGCTTCAAACCCAACTCACTGATCGTAGTGAAAAAGCTTTCACTTGATCCACCATTGCCTGAAGGCTGATAAGACTGTGATGCAGTATGCTGCAAGGGTGAAACAAACAGCAATGAATGTCTAGTTTATGGCTAACTTGGGTGAGGCTCTTTGATAATTTCATTCATGGCACTCAAAGGGAAGCTTGGCAAAGAAAGTTGCAATACAAAGCAATTCAGAAAGCATGAAAAATATGTTGGAAAAGTGCACACAGTTGAAATAAACTTTCATTTAAAAAGTGGAAATGTTTTGCTGTCATAATAACAAAGAGCATAGTCCTCAAGAATATAATTTTAAAGAAGCAAAGTACATTAATTGTCATAAACTTGAGCAAGTAACAAGCATGTTGAAGGAAGTTACAGGTACAGCTGAAAGGAAAAGTGTGATAAGAACACAAAAGTTGTGCAGGAGACATTGAATTGTCAATGTCTTCACTGATATGATAAGAGAAACAAGCCTTTGCAGATACATATGTACTAGGTGACAATGAACTAGATATGAAAATAGCACCAGGGGCTGCAGCATCTACAGAGAAGTAATGTTTCATTCTGTATTTCCAATTAAACCAATACAAGCTCCAATGAATGACATGATGACTACAGTGTATTATGGAGAACAAGAGGGAGGAACAGCCATTACGCGTGGTGAAGAGAGAGAAGGTCCCACTCTGACTGGGAGGTACTGGTTACAAAAGCTTACTCTCCACTGGAAATAAATGAAACTAATAAGCAAGAGGTTGCCCTGTTTACCTAAGTCACTTGCAAACGTGCAGGCTGAAGTGTTTTGAGAGGAGTTAGCATACTGTGAAATGTTACTACCATACTGGTGAATTTGAATATTCCTTTAAATTTTTCTAAGAGTTGTCTTCTGCTATTTTCTGTGAGCAAGAGTTGAAAAAGAATGGGAAAGATTAGGGAAGACAAATATAATTAGTTTTAGGAAGAACAGTGAGTGGGATGGAGCTATAGTTACAGTGATAAAAGGGACGATTTGAATTCAGTGTGTGCAGACTGTAAGATAAGTGTCAATCAAGTTGGAGATAATGAAACATTGCTGCTGCAGATAGAGGAGTTAATAATGAACATGCTGAGAGGTGAAATGATTTCAAATACTAACAATTTCAGCACATCAACAAATACTTCTGAAGGATGAATCTAAGAAATATATAATTAGAATTCAGCAAGGTTTATTTCTCTATGACACATTACCATCTAGAATTAGTTCTGCAACCCCTTGGCTTTAAAGACTAATGGAAAACAAACAAATTGAAGGATCTTGAAATGAGGGTCTACCTTGGTGATTTGCTAGCAAGTGGGAAAACAGAATAACATCTGAGTAATCTGTACAGACTTACAGGTATGGAAATGAGAAAAATATAACATCTAGGGCATATGGCACATAAGAATGGTGTTTATTTCTGCTGATATAGATGGAGCTATTTAACATGCACCTTCCCCCCCAACTTGTGTGATATAGTAACAGTCATTTTTGAGCTCAGTTAACTATTATGATAAGTTTATACCGAATCAAAGCACTGTGATGGCACCATTGTGCAGACTGATTGTGACTACAGGTAACCTCTTATGTTAGCTTTGGATGCTTCTGAATAGAATAATGGAGCTGTGATTCACCACATCATACTTACTGGTGACAAGTGTCCACGTTGTCTTTCTATCTCAAATGCAGACTTCGGCACAAAAGAAATATTCATAGACTGAGAAAGAAGCATTATCTTTAGTTTCTTTAGATAAGAAATCCAGTTACTTTTTATGTGACAGAAAATTTGAACTGGTGAGAAATCAAACTGTTACTAATTTTAACTGCATAACATAGAGGTCTACCTACGTTGACATACACACGTATTCCAAGATGGGTTATTATTTCTGTTTCCATAATATTATCACACAGCGTTATCAAACTTTTGAAGTGCATGGTAGTTTCAGTGTATCAGTGCAACAGCAAAGGAGGAGGTCCTAAATGGATTTCTAGAGTAATCGTGAAACAGACTGACCAATTTCCTTTAAAATGGATGGACAGACTCTGATATTATACATAAGATCGTTATCTGTGCAAATCAAGTATCAGACATAATAATCTGAGGACATGAGTCCATCGAGTGAAGTTATGGACATCCTTTGAAAGTGTTACCTGATGTAGAATGGACTGAAATGGCAGAACTTCCTCAAAAGCTAAAATGTTCATAAAGCATTTTTCAGTCACCTCAGCATCTGAACTTGTGAGTTGAAGTAAAATTAACTGCGATAGCCTCTATGAATTCTGCCTTAGTAGTCACCTCTCAGCAGAAAACTGATATAAGGGCATTTTATTTTTAATTAAAAGGCAGTGTTGTGGTGCACTGCACACTTATAGTTCTGCTTATGGCAGTATGGGGCATCCTCAAAGGCAAGCCGTGAGTTGCCAAATGAAGTGTAACTGTGATTCATGGTAGTTGCAAAGAATAAACTGTCATTAAGAAAGTAACACATTACAACATATATCTAGATCTATTTAAATGACAGCTGGCAATACAATGACCGTACATTATTTTGGGTCCAGTTATCAGTGAATGTTAAGATTACAACTACCACTCCGCAGCTAGGATGTACAGTAGCAATTTCTACCTTTCACTGTCCATGCTCCAAATTAGCAGGACCCTGATCTAATCTCACTTAAATAAACCTGCAGGTAAGTCTGCAACTAAGCTTAACCTAAACAAATAAGAAAATAGTAATAAGTTTATATTTTGTTCTCCCATTGTGAATCAAGCCACTTGACCAATCTATAGATAAATAATAGTCAAAATATTTGTACTGATTGAACCATTAAGCATTTTTTTCCCATGGCTATCACAACTGTCACCAAAATTGTGTGTTGATAAGTGTATACACACCCAAAACTTCATTGAATTTCTAAGCACTTATCACATTATCTATTATCAGTTTGACAAACCCACTCATACACTTCTTTGAATGTCCAGTGTTCAGCATCTACTAATGCATAAGTATCTTTTATATTATAATAGTTGTCTTTATTTCATATGAATGTAAACTAATTAGTGAAGGAATGTGTAATTGTTAATGTATATTACTTAACTCTTCTCATGTATATTACTGAATATGTGTTTAAAATGCTTGTAGTATGTTGGAGCTGTTCTCCCGAGCCTCTGCTGAAAAGGTTTTTTTGACTAAACCCAGCTGTTCAAAGCTGGTAAACAAAAGTAAAATAAATGAAGACTTCGCTTTGACTCATACGGTAGCAATGCTTGTTGGTACTTTTGTTTCTTCAAAGCAATGAACATCATGCTATTAGGCTCCTTGTTCTTAGACGTGCTTTTATTAATTAATCTATACTTAGAACACAAGTGAAAAGGATCCAAATAGTTAAGCCCACTACTCAACCAAACAAATAAATGTGAAGGCTTCTTAATATATACGGTAGGAAGCTGCCCTCCAACCCCCTTATATAATCTTAATATGTAACAGAGAGAAAGTAATACAGGTGGGGGCAGTCCCCTTATAAGTTATGACAACTTCAGAAAAAGAAATGGTTAACATAATGAGTAACTTGGAAATTACAGCTTTTGCTTAGACTCACTGTCAGTTATTCTGGCCTCACCTATCACCTACATGAATGCGAATTCAGTAGTCGTAATCTTTACAAACCACCCACTTAACTTTCGTGATGGTTCAGCTGTGCTCTAAATTTTGTGTTTTAAGCTGGAACATTCACTCATATTGTACTAGCCAAAATGTTGCAGCTCATTTAGAAATTACGTTGAACACCGAGGAGTGCATGATGCATGCTGGCTCACCCACACGCAACAGTCAGTACTTCATCAGACCTACTACAACCCCCTACCACTACTCTATTAATCGTTACTGCTCTTCGCCAGCATTGCTTCTTTGTGAGATGGCAGCTGTGGACATGATAAAAATGTCAGTATGGGAGTTTTTTTCAGACATTTATTTTATACGCATTTCGACAGCAGGGCTTATTTGATGAAAAATTACCCCTGGATGCACAGTAGCAAACTCCACCAAAGAACTACCCACATCACACACTCGGAATCACCTACTGATAAACGCTCTGCATGTATTATGAATTCTCATTGCATAACTGAACATTGGCAATGAATATTCATGATGTATTCCACAGCATCAGCAAGACTTGTATCAAGAAAACCAACTAAATCAATGAATTTCAAATATTCATATTATTAATGTAAAAATTTTCAAAAGTTGCAGATATACAGTTTCATAAATTTAGAAAAAGTATGGCAAGAAACACAACAGAACATAGTGATGGAAATATGACAATAATGTTCTTACCTGTATTTGCACGTTAGCCATGAGCTGAACATGAAATAAAATAGTGATAGATCTCAATAATGAAATGAATCATTAGAAACGTGTTTGTGGTGAGGATTGTGTGGGGAGTAGTGCACTCTCCCTCAAATTATTAATATAAGTACAACATTAAACTTACACACATGTAGCAGCAAGGACTTTGGGGCTGTGGGTTTGTACTTATTTTGGTCTGTTCTGTTCTTTGTAAAATTTATAGTTTTGTGGCCTTAGCTGTTTTTCGGCACCAGTGAACCTTGTGGTCACTGGGGGCCTGTAACGCAAGCTATCTTACTTTGATATTTTGTTACATGTTTGTCAAACCAACAAAAGTTAGTAAAGCAGTTTTGTGTACAATAATAAACCAGGGGAGTAATAATCATAGGATCATAGGAGATTACTAGGCTAATGTCTCTGGGGTCCTTACAAGCTTAGCCAAGAGTTTATCCCCAAAAAAGAAACCCCAATCAGCACCTGTCACCCCTGTCAATGAGGGACATAGGTGGAACCCCTGAGACAAATTTGTGGTTACCCATCTACTCATCAAGGTTGCGCTTGAAGAGGGTTAGTGACGTACTTTGTTTGACGTGTATGGGGAGTCTATTCCAGAGATAGGGCAGCCTCTGGGAGACAAACCTGCCTCTCCAGCAGGTTTTGTTAATATCACATATTAGATTTAAGCCTTTCAATCAGGTACTATGCAAGGAGTTAGACTTACGGATATGGAGCATCTCTAGTAGAGCAGGATCTGAGATTGCCTTGTAGGTAAGACACAGATCACCTTTGAGCAATCTGTATGATACAGAGTAGAATGATAGTGATTTGAGCCTTTCCACATAGGACAGGTGTTGGAGGCCATGGATTGTTTTTGTAAGGTATTTCTGTGGCCTTTCCAGTTGGTGCAGGTGTTTGGAGAGGTACCTACCAAATGTGGCATTGTACTCTATTGGCCTAATGAGGAAGGACTACAGAGAGGTAATAACCTCCTGTTCTCTGGCTGCAATCCCTTCACTTATGAGGTGAATCAAGTAAAAGGCTTTTCTGACCACTGCCGCTATGTGATGGTTAAATGAGAGATTGTTATCAACTTGTTTACCCAGGTCTCTCACCACAGGTTGTGTGCTTAGGGCTTTGCTGTTAATATGGTAATCAGTAGGGGTTGTGTTTTGCCGAATGGTATGATAATACTTTTTTTTGCATTTAACCTAAGGCCATGACTTTGACACCAGTCATTTCTTGCTGTGAGACCCTCTTGAAGTATGGTAACATCATTTGGGGAGACAGTGACAGCACCCAAATTACAGTCATCCACAAACTTGGTCAACCACAGAGCTTTTGTCTTTGCCTGGATCTCTGAAAAGTAGATGCCAAATAATAGGGGTCCCAGGACAGATTCCTAGGGGACTCCACTAGTGACAGGTCTGCTGTCGGAGGTGGTGGCATCTATTTTGAAATTGTGGGTCCTGTCAGTGAACCAGTTGACCACCTACCTGATGAGACAGAGATTTACACCACGTTGTGTTAGTTTTACGATGATGCCCAAGTGGGGAATTGAGTCAAAGGTTTGCCCAAGTCAAGGTAAGCTGTATGTACTGACTTTCCCTCATCCAGTGCCTTGGTGACAGTCTCAAAAAAGTCAACCAGGTTCAGCAGGCAAGATCTGCCCTTGACGAATCCGAACTGGGTGGGGTCAAGTGCTTGGAGATTGCCTATGTCCTTGTTTATGAGGTCCATAATAATACATTCCATGCCCTTACAGATCAGACTTGTCAAGCTAATGGGATGGTAGTTTCCAGGGTCAGTAGTGGCACCACCTTTGTGCAAAGGGATGACAATGGCAGTTCTCCACTCTGCTGGAATGAAGCCTGTACTTAGGCTATGGTTGAATAGGGTGCTCAATGGCAAGGCTAGTTCTTGCTGGAGATGTTGCAATATACAGCCTGGGATACTATCAGGTCCCATGGAAGCTGTGTTCTTTGTCTTGGATAGGGCCATTAACACTTGATCCACAGAGATGTGAGGTGAAGGGCAAGTATCAGGTATGTTGAATGGGCCTTTGCGGGGACAGAGGGGTGAAGTTTGTGCTGAACCTATATGCTAGCAGGTTGGCTACATCGACAGGATCAGTGTAAGTGGTTCCATTAAGAACTAATTCAGAACAAACCTGGGCTTTGGCATGGAGGTTTCTGACATAAGTATTTGTGGTTAGCCTTTGTTTCGGCGGCTAGTTTTGATTCATAATTGGCTTTGTAGGTTTTCACTAGTGATCTAATTTGCTTCTTGAAGCTAATGAAGGAGTTTTTCCAATTGGGAATTTGTGCCTTTTTACCCTTTGACAACAGTTTCTTCCTTTTGTTATAAAGCCTGTTGATAGAGGATGTCCATCACATAGGTTTGTGTTTTCTTGAGGAGCAGGTTTTAGTTCTGTTGTGTATGGCTGAGTCCATACAGTTGTACATGTGCTTGTATACTGTGCTGGCACACTGTTCAGCATATTTGTCTGCATTCTCTGAGGGGGGCAGTGATGTGAAGCTACTGATACCCTCCCTTAGAAGGTTGTATTCAGTTTTTGAGAAGTTTTTTAGCCTGGTTACGGCTGGGCGGGGGGGAGGTTGGACAGGATAGACACTTCAAATGAGACAGACAGATGGTCTGATTTCACCAGGGAAGAACTTACTATGGGGGTGGTACAGCAGTCACCCATGTTGATGAGAACCAAGTCTAGAATGCGATCTCCCCGTGACTCATAGAATAAAGAATCCTAAGGATGGGCACCACATCTCCTTTAAAATTTAAAGGGTATCTCCGGCTGTAGTGATACTGTTTTGTCACATAGCAGGCTTCACAATTTCAATAAATGTTTTACCACTTACATAGTGCCCTTGACTTAATTAAATCCTGATGGGCATTCTTTTGACTAAAACTAGTATCATAGCCAGGTTTAGGTTCATAGGTTCATAGGTTTATACTAGGCTATCTGCCCTAAGGCATTTATAAGCCTAGCCCAAATTTTTGTGGCTTACGCCATCCCTTATATGAAAAAATACTGTGCCCATTAGTTTGTTGTGCCTCTGTCCAGCAGTGACACAGAGATGATTCCAGGGGTAAACCTACGATCTCCCATCCACAGGTCAAGATTTCTCTTGAACAGAGCCAGCGAGGTGCTCTGCCTCACATGGACCGGGATTTTATTCCACAGCATAGGGAGTCTCTGAGTGATAAATCTATCCCTCCAGCACGTCCTATTTATATCCGTGCTAAGGTTTAAGTCGCTTGCTCTAGTGGTTTTGGTGGATTTGGATTTTTGAGGTGGAGCATGTCCATTAATTCGGGTTGGACATGGCCTTGTATGTCAGGCACATGTCACCTCTGAGCAGACGGTATGCGACTGAATAGAGCTGGAGTTTCTTCAATCTGGCAGCATATGACAGATTTTGGAGTCCCTTTATCCTTTTGGTGAGGAACTTTTGTGGTCTCTCCAATTGCTGCAGATGTCGGGTGAGATACATCCCGAATGGGGCATTGTACTCGATCATTGGTCTGATAAGTGAAGAGTACAGGGGAACAATGACCTCACTAGATCTGGATGTGAATCCCTTCATGATCAGGTGGGCAATGTAGAAGGTCTTTCTAACCACTTTAGCAACGTGAGTGTCAAAAGAAAGGCCACTGTCAACCTGGGTCCCAGGGTCCCTGATAACCTCTTCTGTGCTTAGTGGATTGCCACCTATATGGTAGCTTGGGGTTACCTTGTTTTTCCCGAAGGGTATGACTATACATTTTTTGGCGTTTAACTTCAGGCCATGGCTCTGGCACCAGCTATCTGTTTCCGTGAGTCCCTTCTGAAGGATATCCGTGTCTAATGCACTTTCCACTATGGCGCCCAGTTTGCAGTCGTCTGCAAACTTTGTCAGCCAAAGTCCTCCCATGTTGGCCTGTACTTCTGAGAAGTAGATGCCGAACAATAGGGGGCCAAGGACCGAGCCCTGTGGGACACCACTTGTGACCGGCTTGGAGTCTGACATAGCGCCAGCAACTCTAACCCTGTGGGTTCTGTCCTTAAGCCAGTTTGCAACCCATCTTGTGACATATGGGTTTACATTTAAGCTGGTAAGTTTTTCTACTAGTGGGGTATTGTGTCGAAAGCCTTTGCAAGGTCAAGGTAGGCTGTATGGACTGCCTTTCCCTCATCAATGGCCTTGGTGACTGTTTCGAAGAAGTCAACCAAGTTCAAAAGGCATGATCTTCCCTTGACGAAGCCAAACTGGGTCAGGCCTAATGTCTGCAAGTCCCCTATATCTTTGTTTATGAGCTCCATTATGATCCTCTCCATAGCTTTGCAGACTAGACTTGTTAAGCTTATGGGGCGGTAATTACCAGGGTCCATAGAGGCACCGCCTTTGTGGAGTGGGACCACAGTTGCCGTACGCCACTCCTTGGGCACGTATCCTGTGGTAAGGCTGAGATTAAACAGCTGCCTTATGTGCGGGTTTAATTCCTCATTTAGCTCGTGTAGCACACAGCCGGGGACACCATCCGGTCCCATTGATGCTGTGTTTTTAGCTTTAGAGAGAGCAGCTTTCACCTGCGCATTTGAGATGTCTGGGAGGCTACACTCCGCTGGGATAGTTATCTCTCCTTTAGGGGGGGAGGGGGGTGAAGTTTGCACTGAACCTGTCTGCCAGTATGTTGGCAATGTCTGTGGGTTCAGTGATTTTTGTATCATTTTGGACTAATTCTGAGCATATCTGGGAGTTTCCACCCAGGTTCCTAACATAGCTGAAAAAGGCCTTATGATTGTCCTTTGAATCCATGGCAATTTTTCTCTCAAAATTGGCCTTAGTTGATTTTATGAGTGCTCGTATTTTTTTACTAATAATGATCAGGGGTGACTTCCCTTTTATGGATTTTGTTCTATCATGTAATAGCTTTCTCCTCTTATTGTAAAGTTTGTTAATGGCTGGGGTCCACCAGATTGGACGTTTGCCCTTTGTGGAAAGAGTCTTGGTTTTATTTGGGATTGCCTGATCCATGCAGTCCTGGAGGTGTTCATAGAAGGCATTTGTAAGGGCTTCCGCAGCTTGTGTTGTGGTTTCCACTGGCTCAGGGGCCTTGAAGGATACCACACCAGTCTTGAGTAGTGTGAAGTTTGCTTTAGAGAAGTTCTTCACTGTGGTCTTTTGTTTGGGGTGGGGGCGGGATGTGGATTTCCAGTGAGATTAGTTTATGATCAGATCTCACCAATGAGGGATATACTTCGGTGTGGAGCATTTTGTCCCCATGTTTGTGATAATGAGATCTAGTATATTTTCTCCTCTCATGGGAACAGTGACTAGCTGTTCCATGGCATTTGAATTTATGAACTCCAGGAACAGTTGGGCTAGAAAGTTAGGGCTTGAGTAATGTTCCCAGTCTATATTCGGGTAGTTGAAGTCACCCAATATGATGGTGTTTGGAGATACATTTATACCCTCCAGTGTCTTCAGGAAGGCTGTGTGGGGTTCCTGAGTTTGAGAGGGTGGCCTGTAGCATGCTACAATTTGTAGAGCAGTTTTGCTTATGGTTAGTTGCACCTGGATGGTTTCCGAAGCTTCGTGCCTTGCCACCAACCTGGTGGTGTGGGTATCCTTTATGAATATGGATACACTCCCTCCTTTTGTGGTGTGGTCCGGGTTTTGGGGCTGGAACGCATGATATGAGGTAAAACCTAATAGTGCCAGGGTGCTCTCAGGAGCCTTGAACCAGGTCTCAGTTACAGCACAGACATCGATGTTCTCCATACTGAGAAGGGCCTCGAGTGCGTGCATTTTGAGATTTAGACTTCTGACATTGAGCAGCATTACCCTCAGTTTCTTCCCATTTTTGTTTTCTAGGGTGGTAGGTTTAGAATTTGAGCCTTGCCTAAAAAAGGCACTATGGGGGTGGCAAGAGCCTTAGCCAATATCCGGAATCCCAGGGGTGACAGGTCAAGCCATCCCTTGCGAAGCAGCGTGGCTTGTCAAGCATGTCATCCCAGGCAGACAGACACTGGATCCCCTTTGAATGACACCAGACATTAAGCCAGTTGTTAAAGCTGATCATCTTGTCTCTATATTGTGGCATCATTCTTGGTGAAGGAAGGATACTGCTCAGGGTCAGGGTCATACCTGCCTGGGCTACATAATCAGAGAGCTCCTCTATGTCTCTTTTCATGTAGTCCAGGGAGGTACGTCTCAGGTCATTCACACCAGCATGGACAATGACTGTGTCATATTTGTACTTGCCGTGGAGTGACCTGAGTGCTTGTGTTATGTGGCGGATCCTAGCGCCCGATAGGCAGCTTACTGTGACCCTCTCCTTGTTCAGCCTGGTGAGTGGGACGTCAGTGTGTCTGACTACGGAGTCTCCTATGACAAGTATGTTTGGTGTTGTATTTGGCCTTAAGGGCTGTGACTGCTTTGCACACTGCTTTTGTGGTTTATGTGTTGCTTGTGGGGTGTCTTGAGGTAGCAGTTGTTTGGGTGTCTGCTTTGGAGGCCTCTGCTGTTTAGGTAAATTTTTACTCAGAGCCTCCGAGTATGTCTTTGTGTGTTTATGTGTTTGATTCAGTGGTGTGGTAGCATTATGTGAGGCTGGTTTTGTGGTGTGTGTAGTTGCCTTCTCCTCCTGTCTGGTCTTGCCAGTCCTGAGTTGAGAGAGCTCAGCCTCCAGTTTGGCTAAATAGCTGCATCTCTCGCAAGTATTTGTGTTATGTGGGAGGAGGAGAGGGTTGTCTGTGTACATGAGGCAGTTATAACATTGCCTCAAGATTCCCAGATTCACCAGCTGGACCGGAGAGGAGATTGACAACTGACCTTTGGACATGCTAGAATAATATTGGGAATTCCTTAATAATTGAAAACAAGGGCCAGTGGGGAGTGAGGGTGTAGTGCTTTTAATTTTTAGTGCTGACTTATATAATTGCTTTAGTGAGCAAGTGCCAGGTAACTTGAGTGCAATGTGTTACAAATAACTAAATGCAAAAACGACAAACAGTAACTTTCTTTCAAGTGAAACAAGGAAATAAGTACAGTAAGCAGTGCAGATATCACTAGTGATCCACAGAAGTGCTGAGAAGCCGCATATTAGGTGGAATTAGCTTCCAGGGAAATAACAAGCAAACAAACAACAAGCAGATAAACAAAGCTAGATTCAGCAGGCCTGAAGCAGGCATTACATGTTGCTGCCATGGGCACTCCTAATCATTCTTGAATGTGTGGGGGCCCACAAAAGCTGCTGCTGGTTGGAGAAAAATGAAGAGCTAAAACAGATAACTCATTCTCTAGTTATGTGTTTTATCCTAAAGAAAGTGGAGCTATATTAGTGAATGAACATGGGCAAAGTAAGCATTAGAGATTAGCAGCCCAGTGCGACCAATCTCAGTGTTTACCCCACTTTTTAAGAAGAGTAGATGTTAATGACCTTTAGGGATGATTTTACTCTTTCAGAGAGTTTTATAAATACTGGCAGGATACCGGATTCTGTACCTTTCAACTTACTTGCTCAAGAGTTAGGGGCAAAACATAAAATAATGGCAGAATAAATATTGCTCTAATTTACTTAAATAAGTGAATTATCAAATTTTCAAATACTCATATTATCTAAGGTATGATCCCAGATATTCTCATTGGGGATAGTATATAAATCTGCTGTTGTCAGTTTTCATTCTGTCCTCATCTGATGGATTTGGATTCGAGCCATTGGATCCAACTTGGCCATTGCAAAAGCTCATGGCAGCACATTACTCTTGAGCTTCTCCCTTACTCAGAATGCGCCAACCCCAATTACTTCAGATCTTGTTTGCCACCTCCAGCAAAAGACATGTTTGTTAGACTCTCGAACTTAAAGTTGGATAAGTGCATTTCTTGATACTAATTTTTTGTTTCTTGCTTTCCAGTTGTCCTTTTCTGGTCACCTAGTAGTAGCATACTCTGTGAGATACTATTGATAGTATTTTTTCTCCCTTTCCTCTTTCTTGTCTTTTTGCTTGTCATAGATCTTAACTACATTTGTAGGTAGTTTCCTCTTTTCTTAGGATCATAGGAAGTTACTAGACTATTGGCCCTGAGGCCCTTACAAGCCTAGCCAAGAATTTAGCCCATGTTCCAACAAAGCAGAACCCTATGCCACTGTCCAGCAGGGACACAGGTGGAATCCCAGGGGTGTATTTTCTGTTCCCTATCAGAAGATATGGAGAGGGAGTTTGTTCCACAAAAGGGAGAGTCTTTGGGACACAAATCTGTCCCACCAACTAGTCCTATTGATGTCACAGAGTTGAGGTCACAGGTGTGGTTACTCAAGTGGAGCTTGACTTTCGGATATGCAACAGTCCCATCAGGGCGGGGTCTGAGATTGCTTTGTATGCCAGACAGAGGTCAGCTTTGAGGAGTCTGTAAGAGACTGAGTAGAGGGACAGGGCCTTTAGCCTATATTTGTAGGGTAGATGTTTGAGGCCCTGGATTCTCCTGGTGAGGGACCTCTGTGGTCTCTCCAGCTGCTGCATGTGCTTTGAGAGGAACATGCCAAAAGGGGCACTGTACTTAATAATGGGTCTTATAAGGGAAGAATACAGGGATGTTATGACCACCTTGTCCCTGGATGAGATACCCTTATTAATGAGGTGAGCCATGTATAAAGCTTTCCGTACAATGGAGGCAATATGGTGGTCAAAAGTCAATTTGCTCATGGAGGGCAGCAGGCAAACCAGGGCCCCCAAAAAAAAAAAAAAAAAGAAAAAAAAAAAAAAAAAAACAAAAAAAAAAACAAAAAAAAAAAAAAAACATATTTTAAAACCGAAGTTAGGCTTTGCATGCCGACCGAGTCGCATGGCATCGGCCCGGCATCATGCCCATACACAAGCCAGCGTCCCTAAGGGGCACACAAGCGTCTGTGCACTTTCACAGTGCACAGACAGGCCGGACTGCGACAGGGGGAGCAGCAGGGAGAGCACAGGGGAGCCTCAGACACTCAGGTCGAGGAAGGAGGATGGGAAATGTCTGGTGGGTGGGGTCTTCAGTATTGCGCGAGGAGGATGGTATGCGGACGTTAACTCTGGATGTATTCATTCAGGTAAGGTGCCTTTTAATTTACAATGTTTATTTTTCTTGAGTTTGTGTATGGTGCTTGTGCTTTTACTGGAGTTTGTGTATGGTGCTTGTGCTTTACTGGAGTTTGTGTATGTGTATGGTGCTTGTGCTTTACTGGAGTTTGTGTATGGTGCTTGTGCTTTACTGGGGAGGTGTGTGTGTGTGTGTGTGTGTGTGTGGTAGGGAATGCCTCAGGCTTGAACCCTGTACCCTGTATGCAGGTGTTAAAGACTTGAGTTCCTACCACCACCCATAAAAAAATTTCAGATTTTTACCTCATATTCGATCTGATCTGTTCCTCATAATATCTGTGGTTTGTAAATGTTGCAATGCTTGATATTTGATGGTGTAGTAGTAGCATTGTTGCCTCACAGCTGCAGGTTCTTGGGTTTGATTCTTGGCTGGGGTTCCTTCTTTGTGGGGTCTGTATCTTCTCCCTGTGTTTGTGTGGGTTTGCTTTTGTGCCCTCCCATGTTACAAAGACATGTCTGCATTATTTCTTCCTGGGCCTCTGCTGAAAATTTGTTTATTTGTTCCAAGTCAGACTGTCCTGATTAAAAAATGTTAAATAAAATTGATAGGCATTTGAATTTCAGACTTAAGGGTTTCTGAATGTTTAATTCGCGCGCGTTTTGATGGTGCAGTGGTCGTATTGTTGCCTCACAGCTATAGGTTTTCTGGTTTGATTCTTGGTTGGGGTGGCTTCTGTGTGGAGTCTGCATCTCCTCCATGTGTTTGTGTGGACTTGCTCTGGTGCCCTGCCATTTTAGTCTGCAGTTGTAATCCCTGCTGAAAATTGGTTTTGTTCTGTCCGCAGTAAAATTGGCAGGCATTTGAATTTCAGACTTCAGGTTTCTGAATGTTTAATTCCTTGCATAATTGATGGTGCGGTGGTAGTATTGTTGCCTCACAGCTATAGGTTTTCTGGTTTGATTCTTGGTTGGGGTGGCTTCTGTTTGGAGTCTGCATCTCCTGCCTGTGTTTGTGTGGATTTGCTCTGGTGCCCTGCCATTTTACAAAGATGTGTCTGCAGTTTTAATCCCTCTGCTGAAAATTGTTTTGTTCTGTCGGCATTTGAATTTCAGACTTCAGGTTTCTGAATGTTTAACTCCTTGTATAATTGATGGTGCAGTGATAGTATTGTTACCTCACAACTATAGGTTTTCTGGTTTGATTCTTGGTTGGGGTGGCTTCTGTCTGCATCTCCTCCCTGTATTTGTGTGGATTTGCTCTGGTGCCCTGCCATTTTACAAAGACGTGTCTGCAGTATTAATCCCTGCATCTCTGCTGAAAATTGTTTTGTTCTGTCTAAAATTGACAGGCATTTGAATTTCAGCCTTCAGGTTTCTGAATGTTTAATTCCTTGCAGATTTGATGGTGCAGTGGTAGTATTGTTGCCTCACAGCTATAGGTTTTCTGGTTTGATTCTTGGTTGGGGTGGCTTCTGTCTGCATCTCCTCCCTGTATTTGTGTGGATTTGCTCTGGTGCCCTGGCATTGTATTAATCCCTGCATCTCTGCTGAAAATTGTTTTTGTTCTGTCCAGTAAAATTGACAGGCATTTGAATTTCAGCCTTCAGGTTTCTGAATGTTTAATTCCTTGCAGATTTGATGGTGCAGTGGTAGTATTGTTGCCTCACAGCTATAGGTTTTCTGGTTTGATTCTTGGTTGGGGTGGCTTCTGTGTGGAGTCTGCATCTCCTGCCTGTGTTTGTGTGGATTTGCTCTGATGCCCTGCCATTTTACACGCTGAAAATTGTTTTTGTTCTGTCATTTGAATTTCAAACTTCATGTTCTTCAGAATACATAGTAGCACAACCTTTTTTCTAGCAATTTTCTAAGTTTATAAGATGAATATTTTAAATTTGTCCCTATTTTTGGGACTGTATTCCCATTATTTGGCTTGGTCCAGGTTTTTGTGCTAAGGTTGACAGCTATGGCAAGAACTGAATTCACTGAATATGGACTGTAGAATTATGCATATTTACTGATAAAGGTGCACTGTAGAATTGTGCATATTTACTGATAATGGTGGACTGTAGAATTGTGCATATTTACTAATAATGGTGGACTGTGGAATTGTGCATATTTACTAATAATGGTGGACTGTAGAATTGTGTATATTTACTAATAATGGTGGACTGTGGAAGTCTGAGTAGACTTTTTATGATAAATGTTCTCAACTATATGTTTTGTTTCATTGCTTACTGGAAAAATGTTCAAAACAAATTTAAAACACCCTCTAACAAGTGTACTGTATTGTACAAGGAATATAATTTTAGTACAATGAGGAAGGTGTATCAAAGACATGTATGTTTCATATGCAAGGGGGCCTATGATTGAAAACAGCCCAAAATTAATCTTTATCTGCCACTGGCAAAATGTATTTTCTTTGAATGTGGGTTTCAATGCTGTTTCAATGAATGTGAGTTTCAAGGGCAGAAGTTTTAAAGTTAGTTTTGTGAGACTGCATTGCTTTGTTTAACAGAAGATTTTACTTGTTGTTTGTGTAAAAATAAAAAATAAAACTTTCAAATGAAGTCCAATCATTGAAGTAAAGCAGTATGCACATTAGTGTTTATAAATGGAGGGAAATAAAAATAGTATGTAATAATGAAATGCTGCAGAGGCTCCAGTTCACCCATTATTTTTTCAGGGGAAGGGCAGCAAAAACAGACACAGGCCCCAGCTGAACTATACCTCCCAACTGTCCAGATTTTCAAGAATGAATAGATTTTGCTTCTTATTTTTGGTTTGTTGTTCATAAAATTGTAGTTTTTTAATCCTAAATGATTTGCCAGAAGTCACTAAATAATAAGTTTCAGACTTGAGCAATTTTAGTACTGTGTTTATATGTGCCCCAATATATTTGGCCTTGTTCAGATTTACTGCATTAACAGGTTGAGAATAATCCCTCCAAAAAAATAGCATTTTTGGAAAAAACATGGAGGGTTTACAATTAAGAAATAACTGTAATAATCAAAGTTATAGATTACTTGAAATGCATGTAGATTCTTTTATTTTGTCAGCTGCTCAAGGTAGCAGTACTAATATTAAAGTGTCCCTTCTTTGACAGGTAGAAGTTCATACTAATGCAAGACCTATTCTATTATCTTTCTAAGTTTATTAGAGCAATATTTAAAAATGTAGTGACTCTGGATGGATTTTGCAGAATGGTCTGGTTTCTGTCATATTTTTGTACTGTTGATTTATGCTTATACTCAAAAGTGCCTGTGCTCTGTGTTTAAGTAGCAATGCTTTAATGACCATACTGTTGTTGCCATGCAGAGAATACTTGACTAGATAATGTATAAGCCTTGGGTATTAAAGGACAGGATTCCATTATTTTAAAAGCTCATTACACTTGTTGGAGACTTCCAGTCATCTCAACTAAACAGAATGCCAATCATGTGTGGTCCATAACCTGTACAGTAATCCTTTAAGCAATGTATCTTGAGCTTGTTTCTTGTTTGCTTTTCATTTTTACTTTTATCATGTTTCATCACATAGATTTCTACTTTCAGCATGTTGCTTGGTACTTTAATAAAGCTGAATATATTATAATTAGAACTGCAGTGCAAGGAGAAGTAGTTTGAGTTGAGTGCTTCTGGTTTTCTTATACTTGATTTTGACTGGCATTCCAGTAATGTATTTAAAAAGTAATTTATTTTTTCATGCCTCACAACCTTTTGTTTCCATCTAGATATTAAGTAAGCTGTCATGCAGCCAATGCATTGAAATATTTTTATTCTTCTACACTTATTTTGTCTTGATTGGACTTTCATAATGATGGTTTGCCACCCAGGGCAGTATTTAATTAAAGTTAGTTTTTTTTTTTTTTTGTGCATAGCTCCTCCTTTATGGTTGACCACCCCCCCCTTTGACCCCGCCCATTCAGCGTCTCCTGCAGCCCCCCTGTGATTTGAAGTCACCAGCCGCCACTGAATTTGCTGTTAAATTGGGTGCCCAAGTCCCTCACAAGTGATTGATAATAAGGCCCAAAGCATGCAATGTGATAATTTGCGGGGATGTCACTCTCCCCAGAGGGGATGGTGACAGATTTTTTGACATTCCATTTGAGGCCATGTTTCTGGCACCAGTCATTTGTTTTGGCGAAACCCTCTTGGAGGATGTCCACATCACCAGGGGAAATGATGACAGCACCCAGCTTGCAGTCATCTGCAAACTTGGTCAGCCATAGTCCACTGGCTTTGGCCTGCACCTCAGAAAAGTATATCCCAAACAGCAGAGGCCCCAAGACTGATCCCTGGGGTACACTGCTTATTATCGGTCTACTGCTTGAGGTGGTTCCCCTATTTTGACTAGGTGGGTTCTATCAGTGAGCCAGTTTGCTACCCATCGGGTAACATATGGATTGATGCCTAGTTGAGAGAGTTTATCTATTATACCTGAGTGGGGAATAGTATCGAAGGCTTTGGCCAAGTCAAGGTAGGTGGTGTGCACCATCTTCCCCTCATCTATGGCCTTGGTGACTGTCTCAAAGAAATAGACCAACTTTAATGGGCATGCCCTCCCCTTGATGAAATCAAACTGTGTGGGATCAAGTGTTTGGAGGTTGCAAATGTCCTTGTTAATGAGGTCCATGATAATCCGCTCCATGGCCTTGCAGATCAGGCTGGTTAAGCTGATGGGTCTATAATTTCCTGGACTGGTGGACACGTCACCTTTGTGCAGAGGGATGATAGTGGCTGTCCTCCACTCGGCTGGGATGAAGCTGGTACTCAGGCTTTGGTTTAATAGGGTGACTAATGGTGATGCAAGTTCCTGCCTGAGTTCATGTAGGATCCAGCCTGGGATGTTATCGGATCCCATGGAGGCTGTATTTTTTGCCTTTGAGAGAGCAGTGATGACTTGCTCCCTAGAGATAAGGGGAGGGAGGCAGGTACTGGGGCTGTCCTGTTTTACTGATGGGGGGACAGAGGGGTGAAGTTTTCACTGAACCTGTCTGCCAGCAGGTTGGCTGTATCTACTGAGCAGATCTGGGTGCTTCTCTTGAGATTGAGGACATACGAGAAGAAAGCCTTATGATTGTCTTTAGTAGATGTAGCCAGTTTGGACTTGAAGTTTGCTTTGGAGGATTTCACCAGTGCCCTTATTTGCTTGTTTAGGCTAAGGAGTGACTGTTTCTAATTAGGCACCTGTCCATCTTAGTCCTGGACAACATTTTTTTTCCTTTTGTTATAGAGATTATTTATTGCAGATGTCCACCAGACAGGTCTACTCTTGCTTGAGAAGGATGACTTCATCCTGTCTGGTATTCCTGATTCCATGCAGCTATATAAATGCACATATAGTACTTTGGTGTAGGTTTAGACATATGTGCCAGTTCCTATGGAGGGGGAGGGGCTGTGGAGCTGTTTATACCTTCCTTCAGGAGATTGTAATCAGCTTTGGGGAAGTTTTTTGTTTGACCCTAGCTAGGGGGGGGTTGGGGGAGATGGTGACTTCAAAAGTGACTACTTTGTGGTCGGATCTTACCAGGGATGATGACACTGTAGGGATGCTCCCCCTTTTTTCTCTTTAAAAAAAAAAAAAAAACCTTTATAGTCGTTTCTGCGTTTTTTTTTTACTCTAGCGTTCTGAAACAGTTTGACGTTGAAACTAGTGTCTTTGTTGTTGCTGTTATTATCCTACTGGGTCGATATTATAACACCAAAGCGGCGTTTAAGGAAATGCCTCTTCGTCGACACGTAAAGACCAAACGCACTAAAGTGCGAATGTTCAATACAGCAAATCCTTTCCCTGGGAAAGAATTCGTTTACAGACACACACACACACACACACACACACACACACACACACACACACACACACACACACACACACACACACACTTGCAAACATAACTGAAGCCCCCCACACCTCCCTAACTAAATATACCAACTCCGAGATCACACTACAGTGGAGAAAAGGGCAACACTGTGTAGTTGGCCAACTATATCTTTGCCCTGTAAAATATTCATTGAATCACTTAAATGCATTTCGATGAATACGTGTTGCTCATTTGGTGTTCGATATTACGTTTCAATGTTGTAACATAGACCCATCCTACTAGTTGTTAGTAGTAGAGTTTGGATATTAAGATGTCTGAAAAAGAGAAAAGCCCATCAGGATTTAAGAAATGTGGCAAATGTGGTCAGAAAATTCCTTTTTCTGATGCTCACACACTTTACGTGTTCTGTTGGACCCCTTCATCAACAACAAAATCATTCGATTTGTCATGTGTTCAAACCAAGGGCCCTGGTTGAATGCAAGAGCAAATTAATACTGAAGGGATTACTTCTGTCTTCCTTTAACGAGGCCTTACCTGGATCCTTGGATCTGAGCCATACAAAGAAACAGTCTTCAGATCCGATTGCCTCTTCGGATCTGAAAAGCTCAAAATTTAAAGATACCTCGGATCAGACCTCCTCGGATCTGACACAAAGAACTCCTGATGTGGTAATTTTACCATGAACAAGATACCCCCCCTCAGTGGATGCATTTCCCTCAAGGCTTCTTCCCCCTTTTTTAGAGAGGCCAAGCTCTCTTTCAGAGATGTTCATTCACTCTTCCAGAATCCTTACAGAAGAGGATGTGGAGAGGATAGTGAGAAAAATTCAGTCACTGCAGAGCTAGTCAGTTATCCTTTTGGCTCCTACCCCATTGGATCAGGAGATCCATACATCCACTACACCACCATTGCCAGTTCCTCTTCTGACTCCTTTCAAGCTCTTGGAGTCCTTGGATCAGAGTCATCCGGGCTTGTCGGCTTCGGATCCGAGAATCCTTTTATCCTCGGATCCTAGGTTTGCTCTAAGCTCTTCAGTTCAATTGGATCATCAGAGCTGTCAGAGATAGTTCTACCCTGTCTGGTCTGAGGTGCCTCACTCGACTCAGAGGGTTTTGGAGCCATCCCTATGCCTAGGAGCCTTGGCAATGGTCAGTTCGGCTCAACTTCAACCTCAGGAGGACTGACCTCAGGGCAGGGAGGAACCATGGATCAGAGACTTGCCTTCTCAGATCTGGGGTCCTATCCCTTGCCGGGGCAGTCTGCCTTTGTGGTTACAGATAGAGCCCTGTCTGCACCCCTGATTCAGATGGTGCCTACCCCCTCTGATCCTCTGTCTACATCTGTACTGCCTCTGCATCTGGAGTCTCAACTATCCTCTACACATGGACAGCTGGTACCGAAACTGCAGACTTCCCTGCGGGGTATTCCCTACTTTTTCTGACACCTCTCCAGAGTACCCCAGTGTGGAGGTCCCTAAGAAGAAAACATGCAACAGAAAGGATTTAGATTCCCTTGAATATGTCACCGAAGATACAGATTTTGATGAGGGCAAAGGGTCCCCACGGTCACCTCCTGATGATATCTCATTCAGAGGCATCTTAAAAATCCTGAAATATAGCGGTGGCTGAAAGCCGAGCAACCCTTCATCATAGGAATCTGTACTAATGGAGGCATTTGGTAATGGCCCATCAATCTCCTGGGTAACCCCACCTGCCAACAAGCTCATTAACTTGATCTCTTGTGGGAGTAGAAGGATCCAGACACCATTGAGCCATTTCCCAGGAAGCCTGATAAAATCATGACAGGTCCAGAGGATAATTAGTTTTGGTCCAATGGTGTGCCTGCTGATGCCATGGTTGTGGTGGTGGCCACTAGGAAGGAACTTGTGGAAGAAAGTTCCTGTGTTCACCCCCCGCCCCCAACAAGGAGTCCTAGGAGATGGATAGATTTGGCAAGCATGTCTATTCTTCAGCTACCTTTGCCTTAAGGTCACTGAATTATATGGCACATTTTACAAGGCTGCAGCGGGACATTATTAAGGAGCTATCAGACACCCTCTCAGGATTCATTTCTGAAGAGGTGAAAGCATCTGTTAACTCTCAATTAGCTACCCTGCAATTGATATCCAACTCCTCCATAAGGCTCATTTCTTATGTGGCAGAAGGAACCTCAAGAGCAGTATGTTCACACATTGCCATCAGGTGGCACACCTGGATGCGTTTATGGGATTTTGTGGAGCCCTTTAAGTCTTCATTCATCACTGCTACTTTTAATGGTGCATCTCTTTTTGTCCCCAAAGTTAAAGACACAGTGTCCAAGTGTGAGAAGGATGGAAAGACCATTTCTGCTGTGGGTGTACATTTTTCCACTTCAGGGAATCATTGAGGCAGTGGTAAAATGTGGTTCAAAAAAACCCAGGGATCTTTCCAGGACACAGGTGGAGGAAGTTCCCCCAGAAGTAGAGAGGGTAACTCAAATGGTAGACACCATCCTCACAGCAGCAGAGGTGGCCTGCAGAACCAAGGGTCCAGAGAATCGTTCTTTTGTAAACCCCTTCAGCACTCCTGAAAGGAGATGCAATTGTCCCCCCTCTGGAAGCAATCAGAGGTCATTTGTCCCTGCACCAGAAGGCCTGGCTAGAAATAACAACAGATACTTGGGTGCAGAAGATCATTTCCAGACATTATATAATACCATTTTTCCTTTTAAAAAATTCCCCGATGTTCCACCCAGTCAGAGAGAACAAGCAGCAATTCAAATTCAAAAGCTGCTAGAAAAAAAGTGTCATCCAAGAGGTCCCCCCTAGACTGGATAGAATCCAGAACTTACTCAAGGTTCTTTCTAGTGCCAAAGAAAACGGGACTGGAAACCAGTTCTAGATCTCAGAATATTAAACAAATCCATTTGAAAGACCAAGTTCTGGATGGTCACAGTTCAGTCCATTCTTCCATTTTGGAAAAATACAATTGGATGTGCTCAATATATTTTTAGGATGCATACTATCATATAAAAATGAAGAGGCAATCCAGAAGATTCTTATGCTTCCAGCTGGGAGCCAGTCACTACCACTTTAGGGTTCTGCCCTTTGGTCTCACCACAGCCCACATGGTGTTTACCAAATGCATGGTGGTAGTAGCAGCTCACTTGAGACTGCAGAGATTCAGTGTTTCCATACTTAAGACGGCTGGCTCAGATCTGCCATGACCAGGCATCAGCTCATTATGGCAAGAGAAAAAGTTATCCAGACATGTACCCTACTAGGAATAACTATAAACTACAAAAAGTCTCATCTAGAACCACGTGAAAGTCTAGAGTTCATATGAGCATTAATCAATACAAAATCAACTGTAGCCTCACTTCCTCTCTCCAGAGTTCATACAATAAGACCACAGGTGAAAAAGAGAGCTTGCAGTACCAAACTCTCAGCCCGCTTCATCCTTCAGGCTTTGGGATCAATGGCAGCAGCAATAACATTACTACCCTTACCCAGATATATGACAATTCTTCAATGGATGCTGGCCTCGTAATGGTCAGTACTTCATCTTCCTTTATCTGCTCCGATATGAATCACCAATATATGCAAGAGGGATCTAATGTGGTGGATTCAGTCAGACGTTCTACAAGGCCTTTTATTTGTCCACTCTCAGCCCAAGGCCATTGTGACCATGGATGTTCCTCAGCTGGAGTAGGGTGGGGCATCACCTGGAAAAGACAGTCCAAGGCACATGGTCCCCCAAAGAGGCCAATTTGCATATCAATCTCCTAGAGTTGAGAGCAGTGCTTTTAGCATTGCAGGTCTTTCAGAATGTTCTCCCTTCAGGTACAATTGCGATTCAAACAGACAACATATCAGTGGCTTGGTACATCAACAAACAAGGAGGAACCAGATCTTACCGCCTGTGTCAAGAAGCGGTCAGGGTTTGGCTATGGGCGATCTCTTCCAACTGCTTTCTTATATTAGAGTATATTCCAGGGAAGTCTAAAGTGTTAGCAGACAAATCAAACAGGTGCATCCCTCACGAGTGGTCTCTCAACAAGAACATGGCGGAATTGATTTTCCGACAGTGGGGGCAGCCTTGCTGCAATCTCTTCACATCTCCTCCAAGCAACAAGTGCAGCAGCTACTTTGCCCTAATCCCACCACAGGGGAAATTACCGAGGGATGCTGTTCTTAACAATTGGCCCCCGGGTCTACATTATGTTTATCCCCCAGTTTCATTGATCCCAAAGTTCCTACAGAGAGCCAACAGGTTGAAGAGGAAAGTCATCCTCATTGGACCTTATTGGCCTTAACAGATTTGGTTCCTCTTCCTGTGGCCTCATTTAATTCATCAACCCTGGATTCTGGACCCAACTCCAGATCTGCTGTCTCACCAGACAGGCATGTAACATCCGGACCTCCCCAATCTCAACTTGACAGCTGGGTTTCTCCATTTCCAGTAGCAACCAGACAACCTATGCCCTCATCATCTATCCACCCGATTTTATTGTCTTCCCTTAAACCATCTACAAAGAAACTTTATGCTAGTAAATGGAAAAGATCTGGCACAGCAAAATAATGTGGAATCCTTTTCTGGCCTGATTCATAGCATTCTTGAATTCTTGATGCTCCTTTTTAATCAAGGAGCCAGTTCTTCAACAGCTAAAGTTCAGTTGGCAGCAATTTGTAATTTCCATGTTGGATTTGATGGTTCCTCATTCGCTTCTCATAAACTTTGTAGAACCTTTTTACAAGGTGCACTTCTATTAAGACCCCCAGATCTTACTTCTCTATGGGATCTAAATCTGGTACTGCAAGCCTTGGTCCACCCACCCTTTGAACCTGCACATGACTGTAATCTTAAATTCCTTTCTTGGAAAACTTTGTTTTTTGTGGCCATTACTTAAGTCAGATTAGTTTCTGAAATTCAAGCCTTATCTTTGAAGCCCCATATCTAATTTTTCATAAAGTCAGAGTTACATTACAAACTAATGCATCTTTTAACCCAAAAAAATATTAGAGACTAATGTTAACCAATCCATCAGATTACCAATTTTCTTTCCTAACTATTCAAACAAGGGCAAATATTTATTACGTTTACTGGATGTTCATATGCAACTGCATTTCTATTTACATAGAACAAGGAACATCAGAACTACCGATCAGTTATTTGTTTCATTTGCTGATGTGAAACTGGGTAAACCAGTGTCCAAAGTCACTCTAGCCAGATGGCGGCTACATCTCCTTTGTTTACAACAAATTTAATATCCCTTTACCAAAGCAAATACATGGTCATTCAACCAGGTCCATAGCAGCTTCCTCAGTTTATCATTCATGAGCTTCCATGGATGAAATATCTGCAGCAGCAACTTGGGCTCCCCCCATAGCTTTATCACTCATTATAAACTGGATTTGGTATCCATAGGTGGAGCATCATTTGCCTCAATGGTGCTTAAGAAGATCCTTCCTTGAGTCCATCATGGGATTTAGGTAGCTGGGGACTCTGTCCCTTCAGTTGAGGACAGAATGAAAATTGACAACATCAGCTAAAGACGTTATGTACTCACCATAACGTTCCATCTGTATTGTCCATTTTCATTCCCACCAACCCTCATTCTTATGGTATTCTGGAAGAGTGAGTGGATATGAAAATTTTGTATACTCCAATCAAGATAAAGCTCCAGATATAGCCTTGTCTAGCCTTTTTATATGTTTACATTTATGTCTATTTGTATAAAAATTATTTCTTTATACTATAGCCAGCAAACAAGATCTAAGATAATTAGGGTTGGGTTGGTGCATTCTGGGTAAGGGAGAGTCTCAAGAGTTCTATGTTGGCACAAGCTTTTGCAATGGCCGAGCTGGATCTGATGGTTTGGATCCGAACCCATCAGTTGAGGACAAATGAAAATGGACAACACAGATGGAATGTTATGGTGAGTACATAACTTCTTTTTATCAACCATGGGATGGGTGAGGTCAGTCTAAACACCAAACAGGATAGGTTAATTCAAACATCAAAACGAGTAATTGGCTAGGCTTAAAATGGCTCACAAGAGAAGCTAGCTTAGTACTAACCCCTATGAACTAGAAAGAAGTACATCACTAAGTTAACAGAAATAGCAAGTTTTGCATCAACATGCATTTTTGAATGATAAGAAGTATGAAACTCTAATGTTTGGCATTTACTTTCCACAGCCCTGAATGATTTACCAGCATATCAAATTGTTTGCAAGGGACATGGCAAAAATATGAGGCGAAATCAGGGAAAGTGACAGGTGTGCATTACTTCAACCCAAACAACAGTCTCTGAGTTGGTGTGGCAGTACTAGTGTCACACAGTGCACTGCTATTCGCGGAATCAATGTAAAACTAGAACTGCTATGGCTTATGCTTGTGTGTGTGTGTGTTGGGGGTGAGGCTGCAGTGTAAGAGTAACAATCTGGTTACACTTTCTTCCACGTCCTATCACAAATATCATCAGCATTGCCATTATGCTTGTGGAGGGCAATAAGTGGTTGCAGTCTACTTAAGAATAACAAGTTGTCAAACTTTCTTTCACTTATTGTCACAAACGTAGACTTTACATGTGATAGGTGGCTATCTTTGGTGTTTTGATAAGAATAGGATGTGTGTGAAATCAACTGCTAATTGCCATAGTGGCATGGTGAGCAGCATTGCCATTTCAAAGTGCTTTGCTCTCCTTGAGCTGTAGCTTTTTCTATGTGGAACTTGCATGCCCTCCATACATGCATGTGTGTGTGTGTGTGTGTGTGTGTGTGTGTGTGTGTGTGTGTGTGTGTGTGTGTGTGTGTGTGTCTGTTTGTATAAAAAAAATTCACTTATTTTTATCTGTGTAAACCCACGGTAATGTTGGGCACATACATAACTCTTCTGGGTAGCAGTAAAAATGCAGTTAACAAGTAATTATCTTTTGAAAATAAGGTATAAAATGCATCATAGAACATTCAGACCTTTACAGCTTCTAGAGGGTCTGGTGGCCAATACACCGCAGACTGTATAAATAGATTTTGACATGGACTTAGTATTGGTCCCTGCCCTCAAACACACCCATTCTAAACTCAGCCCTGCTCAGAGGTGGATACAGAAGATTGCTGTAGTTGGTGTGGGAGGCTGGGGATGCTGTGGTCATTACTTTAATTTTCCTCACAAATAAACCCCAGAGATGTGCACAGGAGGTCAGTATAGTTTGTGTTGCAGCCCAAGACAAGTGTATTCATTGTTCCTTTTACTTTTCTTACATATCTCAATGCTGTGCAAATAAGGTACTATATCTTGTCTAGGAGCAGTGTAGGCTATACAAGCAACAAGTTAGAAAACATTACTGTGATCATTATTTTCCTCAAAATTGCACTTCAGGCATGTATACAAGTGACTGACTTTAGAAGTAGAGATAAGGAGTGTGGAGGTATGGTACATGTATGTGTGACAGCAGTCACTTGAAATACATGACTGTGGCTATTTCAACTTCTGCTTTCATTGTAGTCTAACACCAGAGAAATAAACAGACAATGACTGCCTTTTTTTGGGGGGGCAGGCATGGCTCCTGGACAGGATTTGTGTATGATCTCCAACATGTGTCTTGTTAGTTTATTGTCAGCTACTGTTTTGTCAGCTTTGAATATTAAGTCTTGAGTACAACTTATGTCTTCCTTGAAAGACTAAAATAAGACAGAACTTGTTTTCTTACTCATAATTTTTGTTCAAGCCATCACTGGATCAAAAGTTTAGAAAAATGATGCAAAGTGCACCTCATGGCATCTGTAGCCCTATGGCTTCTGGGGGTCTGGAGGCTGCCTCAGCTTAACTGAGTTATTTTTTACACTGTTATTACTATGCTGTCTTGACCAGGTAAAGTGTGTTGAAAGGATGCAAGGAAAAGTAAAGTTGAACACCAACACAGTGAATTTCTTTCCTTAATCATAATTTATGTACAAACCATCACTGGATGAAAAGGTTGGGAAAAATAAGAAACCTTAAAATGCACTCTAGAGCATACAGAAACTCATAGTTTCTCAAGAAAACTGAAGAATAAGGCAAATATGAGAAAAAGAAGAAAACAGTATTGTGCATGCTGTACTATATCATCAATGCAGTTAAATGCCAGCCACTGGAAGTGCTACTCTGTGAAATGGGACAACACAGTGTGGTACACAGATGTGTTACTTTGTAAGAGCATTGTAACTACAGTTTTATCTGTGTGTACAATCCCTAAAACTATGCAGCATGAACAATAATGTTGCTTAGGATAGGTATAAAACGGTCACAGAACAAAAACAAGAGCGAACCTGAGTAAGAATCACTTAAACAAACTGTTATTTATTTGAAGTGCTTTTCGTGCACTCAATGAGCACACTTCATCAGAAACTCATTGAGTGCACGAAAAGAGCTTCAAATAAATAACAGTTTGTTTTAGTGATTCTTACGCAGGTTTGCTCTTGTTTTTGTTCTGTGACCGTTTTATAGTTTCTTAGTTTGTTTTTTTGTTTGGTTTACATTGCTTAGGATAGGTGACAGTGACAGGGTGATTCTTAGACTGGAAGTGTCCAGGGGCACAAATTTGACACATGCTGGGAGATCCCAAAATGCTAAATCACATACCACTTCCTTGCAAGCAATAGGTCACCCTGTATGACCCAGGTAACCAGTAACATGTATTTAAGCTTAATGGAAACACTCACCATCTAACCCACTACCACTATTAACTGAGAATCATATACAACACCAAACTTGCAAGCACAGAGATTCCAGGATTTTGTAAACACAAACTCCCTGGACCAGAACGTCAGTATGCTGACTGGGGAGCAAACATACTGGATCTAGTCCTCACTAATATGGGAGAGTGCTACACAACCCCCAGTGTACTGTCCTCTCTGGTCAGGTCAGACTACAATGGTCTGCTCCAAAGTAAAAATAAATCATGGAACTCAAGCTAACTCTGGAATGTTCAGGAACTACTTTAAGGCTAACTTCATACTATTAATTGATAACCTGGCAACATTTCAAGCCCCCTCAAACCCCGAGAACACAGCTGCTTATGCAGAACTGTTCACATAAACCCTATACAAGCATGTTAATAGCGAAATAGAAGCAGCTGTACTCACCAGGAATAAGTACAGAACTAAAAAGACATTTTGTTTTTGTCCTAATACAGACTTCATCAGATGCATGCCTTGATGTTAATTGATTTATTAAGGTCCTACTTCTATTGGAGGTTCTTCATTGCCTTTGATTATTTTGATTATATAAAGGTAATTGTGGTTAGTGTATGCATGCATCTGATGAAGTCTGTACTAGGACATACAGACTTCATGTGTTTATGTTACATTTGTATTGTGTATTATTGTGGATATTTTTACTGTTAAAAAAACATTTTAACTCTAAGGAATAAGTATCTTCCTTCTGAAGTGCCTTTTTAGGATTATTTTCTGGTTTGGTGGTGTTTGGACACTTTTCTTTTACTTTCTTTATAAGTACAGAAGTAACTCAAAAAAAAATAAGCCACCCTGGTGAAATCATAGCATTAATAGGCAGTATATCAGAAGGAAAAAAAATCATGGCAAAAAGTAGGATGTGTGGCACCCAGCAGAATAAAAACTTTTACATCAAGCTAAACAAACCACTCAAGAGTACACATAAAGTCTACTAAATCCATTTCTATTAATTGCTAACACCACTAGTGAATTATCATTTAAGACACAGGCAAACATATATTTACATAAAAGAAAGCAAACCATATTAATGTATTCTTGGTAGCAAGCATTATACATCACATATATTCTTTTGTACATTTATCATCAATTCAGCATTACATAAATTGATCAATTTCTGCCTTTCCTTAAAGCTCACTTCTCCTCCAAAACATTTTTCTGAATGTACTGTTCCCACAATTTCCATTTTTTCTATGTAATTTGCTCCTACTATTTTCTAAAGATTGCACTTCCAGTTATTTTATCCCTGTTACAATATTCAATACTTCAAACACTTCAATTTCCATTTTCTACTAATACTAATTCTAACCCCATGTTCAAAAATGGGAAAAGGGGGTGGATGGCTGGATGGTCAACCAATATTTCTGACAGAGTACACTGTAGGCAATTTTTTAAAGTCTATCAACTCATTACACTCTCAAAACATATGTTCCCAGTTACCTCCTTCTTCCATATCACACCTCCAACATTTGTCATCTACCTGAGGAAAAATTCTTCAGAGTCTGCTTGGGGTATAAATATACCTATGCAAACACTTCCAAGCAAAAATCCTAAATCTTCTATACTTTGTTGCATATTTGGGAGCCATACATATGTCTTCCCATTGTTTTATTGTAAATGTGCTTATCCAGTCTCCCTTCCCAATATTTTTTTAACCTCCTCTGATTGATTCCTGTAGTTATTGAGCAGTATTTTAAATGCCCTACTAAGTATCCCTTTTTAAACAACTTCTGTTCTAGATTCAATTAAAAATTCTACCAGAACAGGTATTTCACCTAAGATTCCCTCATCTCTTTCTCTTTGTCTATACTCAGATATCAATCCCTGATAGGGGTGGAAGTCTCTAGCCTGCAATTCAAATGTTTTCTTGGGTTATTCACATTCTATTACATTTCTCTCTAGATATTTCCTTAGAATATCTTGGTTCCTTTGCCAGTTTTCTTCAGTAAATTCCAGTCCCTCTTGCCTATTCTCTGTACCCCTAATCGTAGTCATCCCTACTGGCAAAATTTCCATTCTCTATTCTCGTGTTGGCTTAGTTCTTAGAATACTTTCTGCTACTATATGAATATAATATTTTGAATAGCTACCATCTCCTTATTTATCGAATTTCTCCCTGCTTCATTATCGCCCCTTCCACTTTGAATTATATCTTTCTGCTTGTGTTATGTGTATGAGCCTTAAGTGTGCAGCTCTGAAATATCCATTCGGATCAGGTAATCCTGATCCTCCTTGTTCTATTGGAAAGATCAACTTATCCCACTTGAACCTTGTCCTTTTCCCCTCCTGGATGAAATATTTCAACTCTTTATTAATTACTGCCCCCAACTTCTACTGTAGTAGAGAAAAATATGTCTGACATGTATGAAAGTAAAGTGTCTAAAATATTTTCACTGCTTGTATCTTGCTATCCATAGCCATAAACAAGAGCTTCCAGTTTCTGAGTTTTTGTATTATCCTTTGTTTAGTCTCTTCCAGTGTATCCTTACCTACCATAACAGAATCATTTTAATCCATACTCCTAAATACTTAATTTTATCTTCTTCCCATAAATATGGGCATTGCTGGACCAATTCCTGTGTGGGCAAATAGTTTACAGTTACAGCCTTTTTTTATCTTCATTAATTTTACATTCCAAAAAGACTTGGAACTGTTTCAAAATGTTCCACAGCACTGAGATGTCCTTTTTTGGTTTTATCAGGTACAAAATAATATTGTGTGCAGATAAAAACAACTTTTCTTGATTACCATACCAATTAAATTCTTGAAATTCTCAGTCCATTATTTTCTTTGCCAGTGCCTCTAAATATAAAGCAAATAAAGGGGAAAGAGGACACCTCTGTATGAGTCCTCTGTTTAGACACAACTTGTCAGAAAGGAGTCCTCCCACTTTTTGTTTCTGATCCCTCATATATTCTCCAAATTAACCTTATTATTGTATCAGGGAATGCAAATGTTTCCATTGCTGTACTCCCAGCTTACTCTGTTGAAAGCTTTCACACTGCATCAGGACCCATTTACAAAAGTGGTATTTCCTTAAACTCTGTTCCCTCTGGATTGTCATTGTTCTATTAAATGTTGTCAAATGTTTGCCCCCCAGCTCACAAAATCACATTGCTCCATATCTATTAATTTTGACAACACCTTTGCCATTCGTTTAGCTATTATAGACATGAGTTTATAATCATGGTTTACAATTAAAATTGGCCTGTAAGAAGCTGGGTCTGATGGGTCTTTACCATCCTTAGGTATTACATTCACCACAGTTTTCTTTCAGGATGTTGGTGCTCCCCCTCCTTTTAAAATACTGTGAAAACCTTTCACACCTTTATAACTTTCTTCTCTCCTAGCTTCCAAACCTCCACCAGAATACCATCTATTACTTTAGTATTCCCTGTAGATTGATTGTAAGTCACCATTTTTATTTCATCTCCTCCTATTTTAACTAATTGTTGAACTGTTGAACCTTAACGGTCTCTAACTTTGGCATACTTAAATTTTCTATAAATATTTCCTTTTGTGCTCTTTCTTGAGTTCCATTTTTCTATGCTTTATGGATGTTTTCATAAATTTTACAAAATATTTCGAATCTCTCACCAAGATTCTGGTTATTTTTCTTGTTATAGACTTGTAAACCAAAAAAAGCACCAGCGGGTACAAACAACAAACAAACTCCAAAACTCTCAGCCACACAGCTAAACAGAAACCATGACTCAACTCAGTAACTCAAATAATAAAAACACACTACACCACCAATAGAATAGTTTTTAGTGCTTTCGTTCTTTTGAATTCAAGAATGGCATCAGAAAACATATGAATACTGAATAAAAGCATTTAAATACAAAACCAATTATGACATCAAAATGATTTCAACCAATGAATTCCCTTAAAAAGTTTACCCCCTTTGCTAAGCTCTATGATTGGAAGGGATATGCTTGAATAAATTAAAATGCATTTGCGAACCTCATAATTTGTTGGTGGGAAATGGAGGTGCATAAAACAGCATTGTTCAAACATGTCTCTTTTTATAGAAGATATATAGATGACCTTGTCTTTATATTGAGAGAAAGTATTGACTTATTTCAGGTTTCTTCCAAGAGATTAATCAAAGTGTCCCCTGGTTAAAATTCTATATTAGCAGGATAGGTGAAACCATCAACTTCTTGGACACTCACATTAGTATGGATGTTTACAAAAAATTTGAGAGTCGGATATACAGGAAGGATACAGTTACAAATAACTATCTACACTTTGATAGTAATCATCCATCTTTCATGAAGTTTAATATAATTAGAGGACAGGTTATTAGACTCAGTCGACTCAAGAGTGTAACTGTTGATTTTTTTGCAGGAAGTACAAACCCTCATTCAAATGTCCTATTCCTGGGGGTTATCCATTACCTAAACTGAAGTCTATTTCAGAAGAAGTTATTTGGTGAAGGGAAACAAAATGTTCTCCTATTCTTGTATCTGGGTTTGTTTCCAAAAGTCGAAATGACAATGATAATAGCAAGACATTGTCCTTTCCTGTACCAATGTGTTTGGATGATCTTAATATTAAAATAGTTATTCAAGAGAACTGGAAAGTGATTTTAGGGAACCAGGATCTTGTTAAAGTTTTAAGATCACATCCACAATTTGTTTACAAAAAAAAACAAACAACTTGAAGCAGATTTTGGAATGAATGCATGGTAGAACAGACATACATGTTAGAATGTCTTGTGGTATGGTACCTTGTCATGCCTGGAAGTTTTCTAGGTACATTAACACTACAAGCAGTTATTTTTTCAAGCACTGTGGGTTTAATTTAATACCCAAAGGCAGATGTAGTTGTAAAAGTGAAGGGATTACTTATTTAGCTTTCTGCATAAATTGTGACTGTTTTTACGTAGAGAAGACCGTCTGTAAACGTATGAAAGAATTTGCGAACATGATCATGCTATTAAGAAACATAATCATGATGTCACTAACACTTTAGCTAAACACAGTATGGTTTGTATTGACTTTCGTAAATTTGTGTTTTTGGTAGTAGAAAAGTTGGAAACAAATTTGTTTGTTGGTAGTTTTAACAATTTCCTTGAAAAATAAGAAATGAAATGGCAAGTGTTTTTAAGGGCAGATCACCGACTGGACCTTAATGAGACGATTTCTGTAAAATGTCAGTTGAAATATAGGATCATATGAACATCTACCTGCGATTAGGTCCTTAGGACTGTCTTTTTAATTCTAAATGTGTTTTAATGTATTCAATTGTATCCCCTCCAATCAGAGAGCTTAGCAAAGGGATTTAAACTTTTTAAAGGAATTCATTGGTTGAAATAATTTTGATGTCATAACTGGTTTTGTATTTAAATGCTTTTATTCATTTAAATATTCTATAGTCATATGTTTTCTGATGAAATTCTCAAATTAAAAAGAATGAAAGCACTAAAGACTATTCTATTGGTGGTCTAGTGTGTTTTTATTGTTTGAGTTACCAAGTTGGCATTTCGAGTTTTTTCTCGTTATAGACTCCTTAAGCTTGGCAACCACCCTTTCCACTTTCTGTTGTCTAAGTTGTTGTGCTAAAACTTTTTGTGCTCTACAGTTATTATCAAAAATAGCAGTTGCTTAACAACAGTCTTTCTAAACTCATGCATATTATCCAGATACTCCCTTATTTTCTCTTTTGCACTCTACAATTGAAACTGTTCTTGTTCTGTGAGATTCCCATTATTCTACAATACTTCAACATTTGTCAGCTCCTCTAAATAATTCCTGTTCTATCCTATTCTTAAACTCCACTTTCATTTAATCCCACTCGCTAGCTATAACCTCTGAAGAAATTTCTGTCTTTCCTAATAACTCTCAAATAATTTCCACTACCCATTCCTTAAATTCCTCTCTTTTTAAAAGGTAAGTAGGGAAGTGCCAGTGTCTCAATTAACTTAATTATCCTGCATTTTTACTATAGTTGTTATTGGCGCATTATCTGAAATAGTTATTGGATGTGTATCAAAGCTTTCAAATTAGCATGTTCTGTGAAATATCATTTCTGTCTAGTGTAGCCCAGCGATTGTACTTTGGGGAATTTGTAAACTCTCTGTGAGTTCCTACTACAGAATTCACATCTTTCATACCAAATATTTTCATAAATGTCTTCAGAAATCTACCCTCTTTTGTTATATGTTCCCTTTTAGGTCCTCCATATACATCTTCTCTGTTGCAAATCAAATTCCAGTTCCCATCTGTAAGTAATATTCCCAACTGAAAACTGATTATTTCTCCCAAAATTTTCTTAAGCTCCATAATAGCACTTTTAAGAGGAGTATAAATACATAGCAGCATAATCCTTCTCCCTTGCCAGTAGCCCCTTACTACTATAAATCTACCATTATAATCTTATTCTTCTCTTCTCACAGTATTGGAGCTCCTCTAAAATTAATATAAGTACTCCCCTTTTTCCTTGTCCCTGATACTCTGCTGAATATCTTTCCTGAAATATTTTCTTTATCAACTTCATGTGCTCATTTCTTTCCAAGTGTGTCTCCTGTAGCATTGCTATTAGCACTCTGCATATTTTAATATAACTCAATACTCTCTCCTTTTTGTTGATACACATGAGGCCATTCAGGTTCTAAATTATGTTTAGTGTAGCCATTATAATTATTCACAACTATTATATGTTACAGCTTTTTTAAATATACATTTCCAGTTTTTGTGTTACATGCACACACTAATGCTTGGCAGATTGATCTTTTATACAGTTATTTCTTGTCATTACCACTTGAACCTATGTCACATTTTACAAGACTTTTTGTTTTAATGAAAACCCTCAAACAAAAAAATAAACACACTCCCAGAACCTATTAACTTAAAACAAATACACAAAACTATGTACAACTTCAAATGATGAGAGTTTAACCACCTTGACAGGAACAATCTCCCATATCAGCAGCTGCACAAGCAGGCAAAACTAGTATAAAATTAAAGTTATCCATACTAAGATGCGTGTTACAGCCTGTGTTCCTACTTACACTAATTGTTGTCTTTTCTTGTCTTATGTTTATTCCCTTCCCAGATGTGAAGAACAGACAATCCCCCGGATTCACTATTCCTCCATGCAGGACTACTCTAGTCCTGCACGGAAGCGCCAGTTTAAGAGGAGGATGGCAGCGCACCATGCATATTAAGGAAGGCGCACTGCCTGAACACCTAATGCTACATGGAGCGTGGATGAGTGCAGGAGGTGTAGTTGAGAGCAGAGCTCTCAGAATAAACATAGAACAGAAGAATGTGTACATAAAAGAGTGAGACCGCCCATAAGTGTCTGCAAATCCCCACCAACAGTCCCCATGTGTTCAACAGCAACAGCACACTGAAAAAAACCACAAAGAAACCCTTGTAGTAATGTTTTTAAAACTCCGAGTACAGCTAACCGTAGGTGCGCAGGTCTGCCCATCGCGTAGCTATGGGTAAAGCTGCATGAAAGGCTGAAGAGGATAACAAGGAAGGTATAGCAAATGAAGCAGCACAGCAATAGCGTAGTGGTCAGAGCATCTGCCAAAGGAGGAGGCATTCCCCGCTCGAGCCCCATTGCAACACATACCATTTTCCAAGTGTAATCTGTATATGAACAATTATGTACATTTATTGCTGTAGAACCTACCAAATAACAATTAAATGTAAACTGGAGTACTGCATGAAATGCACATGTGAAGAGTCAGTACCAGAATGAATAAGTCAGCAATAAGGAGGCGTAAGCACAGATAAGTAGAAGTAAGCAAATGTGAGCAATAGTAAGCGTGTGCAAGTGCGTATGGGCAGGGTGAAGCACCACCGACACAGATCAAGCAAAGGAGACGCTAACTGCGTGTAACACACTGTGACCAGACGTCAGCAGTACTAACCTCTGCACAAACCTGCTCACAACCGCTTGAAAGTGCCTTAAGCACATTGTATCAAATGGCTGGTGTTACGCATGGGTCTGTGTACATTAACGGAGTCATTTGTAGGTATTGCAAAACATAGGTGGCACACAAGGTTGGCCGGTATGCACACAAAACACAGTACCCAGCAATACCAGTCAACATTACCGGATATGTAGCTAAAGAATTAGAGGTATATGTGTTCGCATGAATACCCATAACTATATAGATATATACCACCCCTTTCTCTGTAGTACAAATGTATACATACATAGACAGACATATAAATAAATATCCACAAATACAAATATAGATATGCAGACACCCATACATCCACGTCTTGAGATATATATATATATATATATATATATATATATATATATATATACAGCAATATGTGTATATATATATATATATATATATATATATATATATATATATATATATATATATATATATATATATATATATATATATATGGTTTTAGGTTATAACATCGACAGCTGCTTTCACCGACAACACAAACATCGACAAACCATAAACACGAAACCTCACATGCCCGACAAACAAATAACCGATGGTCCACAAACACGAAACCTCATACGCTGCACACACCACAATAACAACAATCAACTAACAAAACACATCCCCTGTCCAAAAACCACACACAGAACACAAGCACACCAAAATCCTCATAAACCCACACTAAACCTCACATACACAACTATCTACAACCCTAACCCAAACCCTTACCCTAAGGTCTGTCAGTATCGCACACTCAGCTAACCCGCGCCCTAACCCTAACTCACTTAACCCGCCCCTAACCCAAAATATACTACTACCGCACACTTACCTAACCCGCGCCCTAACCCTAACTCACTTAACCCACCCTAACCCAAAAATACTACTACCACACTTACCTAACCAGACTGACCCTAAATCACTAAACCCACCCCTATCCCCACAGACTGTCAATATCCACACTTACCTTACTCACACCCTAACATCCGTCACCACCGCATACTCACACAGCCTTTTTCAAAGTCACTATCCTTGGCGTCGGCGTTTTGATCCGTAGCGCCGGTCTTCCGCATGTCGATCTTCTGGCGCCCGCTAATCCGTTGTCGGCGATGTCGGCTGTCAATGTTATAACCTAGAACCATATATATATATATATATATATATATATATATATATATATATATATATATATATATATAAATATATATATATATATATATATGCAGATATATATATATATATATATATATATATATATATATATATATATATATATATATATATATATATATATATATATATATATATATATATATATATATATATATATATATATATATATATATATATGGTTCTACCTGAGATAGTCGACGGCGGAGAACACCGACAGCGAATCTCGAGCCAGAAGATCGACAATGCAGAAGACGACGCGACGGATGAAAACACCGCCGAGGATGCCGACATGGGAAAAGGCTGTGTAAGTATGCGTAGTGACGGACGTTAGGTGCGAGTAAGGTAAGTGTGGATATTGACGGTCTGTGGGATAGGGGTGAGTTAAGTGAGCTAGGTCAGTGCGCGGGTTAGGTAAGTGTCGGTAGTAGTTTTGGGTTAAGGCGGTTAAGTGAGTTAGGGTTAGAGCTTGGGTTAGCTGAGTGTGCGATAGTGACGGACCTTAGGGTTAGGGTTTGGGTTAGGGTTGTAGATAGTTGTGTATGTGAGGTTTAGTGTGGGTTTGTAAGGATTTTGGTGTGCTTGTGTGTGTGGTTTTTGGACAGGGGATGTGTTTTGTTTGTTGATTGTTGTTATTGTGGTGTGTGCAGTGTATGAGGTTTCGTGTTTGTGTACCGTCGGTTATTTTGTTGTCGGGCATGTGAGGTTTCGTGTTTATGCACTGTCGATTATGTGGTGTCGGTGATTACATTGTCGGTGTTCTGCAGTTTCGATTATGTCAGGTAGAACCATAGATATATATATATATATATATATATATATATAGATAGATATATGTGTGCGTAGATATACACAGATATATACCTGTGATAAGATACATCACCCAAGAATGACATATGTTCACAGGCCATGCCAATGGAGGTGAGAGGCCCAAGCAAGAAACGTGTAACACGTAGCATGAACACCCCCCCCCCCAGCCGGATAGAGGAAACATACAAACAAACCCACAAACAATGTAAACAATCCACTGCTCCCCAGACCGCAGGCAGGATACAAACGGGGGGGGGGGTCACAGTAGACCCGTGAAGGGTAATCTTGGAACAGAGACAGCAGCACCCCTTGCGGGACACCCCAAAAATTGACATGTTATAGGAGGAGGCCCATGTGATGAACTATCAAGGTGGGGTGCGTACATACCCGGAATACAAGGGTGGAAAAGCATGATGACTCATGGGTGGAGACAATGTATGAGATGGGTCCCGTGAAGTGGACAGTGGGCAGTGTGTAGTGGTGTGTTTAGACCTGACCTGCACCCAGAGTAAGGATGACTGCTGTAGAGGAGGTGCAGGTGGGGGAACTATGGATAGCTAATTATGGGTGTAGGCGTGCAGATGTTTGCTGGAGTGGGGCTATAAGGACAGCCTCAGGGATGTAAGCAATAGTGTTCATTGGGCAGAGGCGCCGCCCGAGCAGCCACACCTGCTACGAGTCCCACTGCAGCACAGTCTATTTTACATGGCAAAGAATGGAATAACCAGATGTAGATGTAAATATATAGAAGCATATGTGTGTGTATATCAACCCATAGCTACATGGAGATATACCTCTTCCCTCCCCGCAGTACAAATGTATACATACAGAGACAGAGTGCATATAAATACCCACATATAGATATATACATATGCAGACACCCATACATCCATATGTCGTCAGATATATATATATATCTATGCAAACATGTAGATATATATACATATATATATATATATATATATATATATATATATATATATATATATATATATATACATAGATATGTGTGTAAATATACACATATACAGCTAGGATATGATACAGCAGTTAATAATTACATATGTTCACAGGCCGTGCAAATGGGGGTGAGGGGTCCAATCAACAAACGTGTAACACATAGCATCAACTCCCCCCCAGCTAGACCGCTGAAACATACAAACACACACAATAAAAGTAAACACACCACTGCTTCCCGGACAACAGGCAGGATACTACCAGTGGTAGAGACCCACCAAGTCTCATCTTGAAACGAAGACATGAATGTCCCTTATGGGACACCCAAAAATTCAATGATTTCCGGGTTTCCAGCCATTAAACTGATGTCCAATGGCAGACCACGCATGTATCTGTTCTACAAGGTAGGGGAAGCTTGATGATCCATGGGGCAAGACAACATACATGATGGGTCCCGAGAAGTGGCGAGTGGGTAGTGTGTACTGGTGTGGCCAGACCTGACCTGCACCCAAAGTAAGGAAGAGTGTCGAACAGGATGTGCAGTATGGGAACTATGGGTATGTAATTATGGGCCTAGCTGTGCAGGTGTTGGCTGGAGTGGTTCTATGTGGTCCGCCCCAGGGATGTAAGCAATAGTGCGCATTGGGCAGAGCCGACGCCCAATGAGCAGCCATGCCTGGTATGAGTCCCACTGCAGCAAAGTCAAGTTTACATGGCAAAGGACAGTATAACCAGATGTGTTGTTGCAAACCCACTAAATTACACCAAAGAACACTTGGTAGCAACACCCCACTGTAGGCATGTAAGCCGGACTAATTGGCATCACAATGTAATATTGCTGTCCAGACCTCACAACTGTCCCTGCTATACACTCCGATATTAGGTCTGTCCCTCTCAATCCCCCTGAAAACTGGTGAGTGCTGAAGAAAAGGTGGTGAATTGCCCTTAATAAATAATGATAGTAATACAATGATAGTAATACAGAGTTATGGAAGTTTCATGTCAGAAATCCTATACAAATCCACATTCCCTTATTCTGCAAATGTTTCAGGTTAATACTACAAATATTTAGAAAATGTCCCTGATTATGTGAGGAGTTGTCCCTGATTCTGCTGAGGTTTCCTCCGATCAATTGAGAGCTATGTTGTTGTCCTCACCCCCACCCAGGGGTGTGATTGTCCAGACCTACCCCCAAATGCAGGGTATACACACAGCTGTTGCTGTAGAAGAAATGCCCAGCTGTGGACCTGTCAGCCATCCTGCACATCACTGGACATGTCCCCTACTATCAGCCCCTCTGTGTGGCCCAGTAACACCACATACCTTTCGACCCCTATTGCATTCGTAGTAATGTCCACAGTCACAAGTAGGTGACACCCTCCACACAACTATATTGGCAGAATCTGGAACCCCCAACCAGGTGTATTACCACAGCTGTCCCAGACTACACATGTAAAAACACATGAAGGGAAAACCCAAGCACACTTGAATCACCACCTGGTGAAGTTCACCACCACCCAACACTCCAGACCCTTACACCAACTACTGACACTGACACCTTCTGTCCTGCCTCACATACATATCCCAACACCCTGCAAACCTGAACTACCTCACCCCCACCAATCAGTCGAATGGCCTACTATACAGTTAAAATGACCCCCCCTCCACCTACCCGCCTAAACCTCCACTATTCACATCTACTCTACAACACAGGTATGGCATATGTAAACCTAACCCAAATACCTGAGTGTAGCCTAACCAGAAATGCTAAACCGGAATTCCACTTAACCTTACACTGACCTTCGTGAACAGTCATACCTGACATGTACATCTGACTTAAGCATGTATAAAAATCTACATGTACATGAAGTAGCACGAGGATATGCGGTAGCACGAGGGTATGCGGCAGCAAGCGGGAGTACGCCTGTGTGGGGGGCGCTACTCAGATTAAGCAAAGTAGAAGCAAACAGGTTCAAGAAACTGCAACCAGAGGTTGGCAGTGCTTACTGTCACACAAGCCCGCGTGTCCTGCTCAACAACAAAATAAGCTCGTACCCAGGACCCTGTACACTATATTTACAGTAGTCACCCACTAAACCATCACAACAATACAGATGAATGAGGTATCAGCAAACTAATCCTCACCACAGGTAAATCAAAACAAATATGTGAACTGAATCTATGTACAGTGTGAGGTGGTCTACCTTGCTACACAACATAAATTTGTGAACTGGACAACTGCATTAAGCATAGATGTGAGGTGTTATTGTAATAAAGTGTAGAAGTCCCCAGGTCCCTATACAGGGTATGTATACATGAATCACGAATACCAGACACATAAAACCTGTAATGAAGACTATATTACTGCTAGAAGGCAAATATAGTGCAAATTAACTATTAAGCAATGCTAACCGCAGCACAGCTCAACTTAGTAAGAGTAAGCAATGTGTAGGGGAGCCAATCCAATCTGCCTACTGGTATACCCCTATAAGTACTGCCAACCTTAGGTAAGCAGGTGTGCTCCTAGCTTAGCCTCTTCAAACCCGGCCAGTCACAGGGAAAGTGCGGGTAAATGGCCGTATATAAACCACACAGGTGGGAATACGTTCCATAAGTGGTGGTAGCTTCCTACTGCAGGCAGAATGGCTGGTGCGGGTGAAGGCACTCGTTTTAGAGTGCAGCGCTGGTGCATCCAGGAGTCATAACTCATAGTATGGCTCCTGGTAAAACACTATGAGGAGAGACCACTGCAGGGCTAGTACCAGGGCTCGCAGTATAAAACGGAGGCCTTGGACAGTCTCACCCATGACCTCACCAGTGCCACAGGTATCCCCCAGGCTGTTGAGCGGGTCAGGCACCACCATGCTGACCTGAAGCGGCAGAGGGGGGATGTACTGGAACAGTGGATCCAGCAGTCTCGGTAGATGGCTAATGCCCCAGTACTGAGTAACTACTCATTCCACTAGGTAGTTAAGAATTGACTAGCTTGTGTATACTATGAATAGGTATGGCTACATATCACTGTATACCTCCAACATCTGCAGATGAGCGGGCTGTGAAACAGCAAGTCCATGATGCTAGGTTGCAAAGGCTGCATTGCAAGACAGGTTAGTATTCTTCTGCATGTACTGTCATAACAAATACATATAAGAGCATTAGGAAGTGTTGTACCAGTAGGAATACATGTGTAATATTCTGTGAATAATGGTATAACCTCTGGAGTGCTTCTGTGTACTTTTCTGTCATATGTAGTTGAACTGTTGCATACTATATATAGTACTGCTGTATTAAGCAGTGTTACCCATGCTGTGGTATGCAGATAAAATGTGTATGAAGCTCTGTATAACAATGTTGGAAGTGCCAAGAGGTCAGTCATATTGTACAAGTGAGGGAGACTTAGAAAGAAGACAGTAGAAAGCTTCACATCAGTTCCCTGATGGCACAGTGTACAGTGATGTTAGCTATAATTTTGTTGTCACACACAGCAGGGGTTTGAATCCCGGGAGTGCTAGTAACCTGTATGCATAATCGTACCCCACAATTGTACGGATATTGTTACAATGTTCAGATAGAAAGCTGTATGTATAATTACACCCAACAACTGTACAGAATTGGCTAGAGTGTTCAGATAGACAGTTGTATGCATATTCATACCCACAACTGTTCCAGTCTGGCTGGCATGTACAGATAAATAGCCCATATCACCAGCCTGGTACCTGGTCCCCCTGAAAAAGCAGTGTGAGGAACCCAGAAATGTAGGCAGCTGTTAATGACATATAACAGCAAATCAAATGTGTACATAGTCATAGAATGTGTAGGAAAAACAAATCTGTCATTGTAGCACCTCACCCAAAGTGTATGACAGCAATACACAGCATATGTTGCATTAACACCTGTGTCTTGTCACGGCTGTAAGACACAGGCCACGTATATAATAATCTATAAACATACCAGTGTACAATATAAGGCCATTGGGTAGTGTAATAATACTTGTGAGGGAAATACCACTGCAGTGATTAGTAATGTCATGAAAACTACAAGGATATGTCAGTTGTTAATTTAACACTCTCTCACCCCTACCATATGTGCGAAATAGCCCAATGACACTCCTCAACTGGTATGTGTACACTCCAAACATTTGTTGGAACATATGTCCTAATGGGTCATACATATTCACATTTGTTTCTATGCATGTGCCGTGTTATAATACACCCATATTGGTGGCCTGTTGCCATCAATGACACCTGCATGCTCTTGTAATGGCCACTGTTGTTCCATATATGCATGTG
>NC_056737.1:1531950862-1532073362 GCF_019279795.1 Protopterus annectens | reverse complement strand
TGCACTGATCTGTTTCCATCTTTATGTCTTCCAGAGAGGATGCCCCATATCCGTCTTCTGGCCTACAGTGTTGCAGAGACAGAGGTCATAGTATCACATTTGGTGCAACACTATGAACAGCTGTTTGGACGGACAGCCCAAGACCAGCAGGAGAGGACTGCCCTATGGAACGAACTAGTCCACAGGGTCAATGATGTTGGACTGCATAACCGCAGCTATGAGCAGGTCCGGCATCACTGCAGCGACCTGCTTCACCATGTACGTTGGCATGCTGCTGCTGTACAAGGAGACCACCTCACAACAGGGGGGACAAGCCGTTCATCCACCCCTCACTCGTGTGGAGGAGCTACTCAAGAGCCTTGTGGCACCTGCCCACCTGCAGCACCAACTGGCAGGGTGCATTGTGGAGGTGGGTGCCACTGACACACTGCCTGAGGAGCATGCAGGTAAGGCCCCACGGCACATCAGTACACCACTCGTGTGTATGCATCTGCATCTGTACAGGTATATCATGCAGATCTGAGAAGTCATATACATAGTCTGTTGCTGTGTAGTAGTAATAAACAGATGTGCATAAGCTGTAGTATTGTGGACCCCTACTGTAGATGTAACAGTGCTGCACTCACCCTTTACAAATGCCACAGCTGTGGCCACTGACAACAACATTCTCACACTCTTATGTAGGTCCCTCCAGGATTCCACCACAGCAGCAGCCTGTAGCCGGTGAGTATGGTTCATGTTCATGCATGACAAGACACTGTGCATGTAATGGCTATGGGATATTCCATACACACATCTAACACACCTACCCATACTGCATGCTGAACACGTTCATGTTTTGTTGTTGTGAAATGCACTGCGTCAAAGTAGTGACCATGCTGGGGTATTGGAAGGGTACAACAGACAAATGCAAGATACCTAACATTCTGTCATTGTGCAATGTGTCCACAGGGATGGGGAGTATGGCAGGATACATGGCCTATAGTAGGGACATGTGTAAAACACCACCCTCATGGCTGTAACTTCACACAATCAGGTTATGTAACTGTGGCAAACGTAACCCTGACCCCACAACAATAGTGACAGCAGTGTGTGCACTCCAAGGGATGTGCACATGAGTAGACCTTGCAAATATGCAGAGTTCTGGGACATGTACAGGGTACCCCCCACAGCCATGGTAAGGTCTGGTGGGTGTTAGTGTACTGGTCATACATGCACTGCTGATGCTGTGATCTGTAAAGCAGACATCAAGCATTCACAAAATATATCTGTTCACATATCATCCCAGGTATGAGGTGATGTAACAGACAGGGGCTGTCAGCACTGGAGCTGACATAACAGACATAGTACTATATAAGCAGCAATGGTTTGTACACTGTGTGGTATGGTGCACAGTAAAAGGCAGGGTGCAGAACAGGTCGACAGTAACACTTCGTACATGGGTGAGTGTGGGCCATCACCTACTAACACAGCCCATGCATCACACACATGTATACTGCCGCTGTGATGAGGTCACATTGGTTGCACTGCATGCTGTTGAGCACCAGATGTAATGCATGCTGACAGAAGGGTAATGGGAGGGCTGTGTGTACAAAAGGTATGCAACCCCACACGTAGGTGTGTGTGTGTGGGGGTGTTGAATGTGTGTGTAAGTGCAATCTGGTGGAGTGTGGTTGATGCATGTCTAATGTGTGTATACATGTGTGTCTGTTTCTGCGGGTGTCCATGTATGCACAGGCGATAGTGGGATTGATTCTGGCAGTACTTCTCCTTGGGATTGTGCTGTAGATATAATGACACGAGACACCAGGACAGCCTGTCCGATATGTGACCATAGGACAGCTGATAGCATAACAAGGTCTGTAGCACAGAACATGCATTGGGAGGGAAAGTACATACCAGGTATACACATCATAATGCCAGCAGCAAATAGATAACCATCTACCCACGTATGCAGTACTACTAATGCACTGGGGAATTACCAGACCACATCAGTGAGTGTATCCAGGTATTACTGTTGTCCATATGACGGGTTGATTGTGTAGCAGATGTGGCATGGACTGATCAAGACTGTAGTATGAGGCTCTGGTGACATATGTAGTGAATGTAGCAGCCCCAACCATTCAGAGGCCATGTACACCATGATTAGACATACACAGAGTATTACTACCTAATCCATCAAAGTCAGGGAGGTGATGGAGTAACAGGTCATGTGTTGTGATCACACGTGTAGGCAAAAAGAGGTCTGATATGTTAGTGAGTAGTATTAATGAGTGTATGTTAGCAAGTGCCATGTAGGATGGGGAACATCTGTAACTGAATGTGGGACTGTCTGTAAACCCAGGGTAAGGGAGGTAGTAAGGTGGACTGCCAGTGTTTGTGCGTGTACATGTATGTGTGTCTGTGTGTGACTGCGTGTGTGTGAGTGTGCATACTGTTATGCAATACTGTACAGGTTGTAACGTGTGTGTTTGTTTTCCCCACAGGTGGCGAGGTGGGTCAGGTTCCCTCCTGCATGCAAACTGAAGTAGCTGTCTGTACAGACACCGATGATGATGACGGTACTGGTAAGGCACAGGTGGGGTTGTCAGAGGCCGACACTGTGCTTACATGTGTCATCACCCTCCTAGCCACCCCAAGCCCGCACACAGTTACAGTGCCCCTACAACCCCATCACATGCGGCCATAGCAGAGGGACAGTTGACGGTTGGTGCCAGTGACCAGGAAGGTGTGGTGTCCATGCCAACTCTGTCGGGTCACAGTCGGCATAGCCAGATGTCCGGCAGGCCACCACATCGGCAGATGTACCGTGGTGTTTGTGGGAGGGCCGCTGGCCATCATGCCCCAGGCAGAGGCGCCGCAACTGGTACCACCAGGAGCATGTTTCAGGCTGTGATGGAGGCACAGGCACGTATGGACATCCACACCAGACATGGCCTGAGGCTGCAGAGGGCTGCTTTTTCATCTAAGTGGCAACCTCCATAACATTGCTGCTGCCCTCTGTGAACATACCGAGGTCATGGATAGACGGTGGGGTGAGATGGTGGGTCTTATCGACCGTGGAATGTCCGTGCTTGAACGTGTGGTGGGAGTGGTGCAACATCCACGTGGACGTAGGCCAGAAACACCAGCAGCTGGTAGTCAACATGGACATGCCATGACACCAAGCCGCTCCTGTAGTAGCAGTACCAGCCCCAGCACACCACTGGGGGTGCTGTCCACACCACACCACAGCAGGCCTCATGCAAGTGGACCTGGCCAGTCCCAGGCGGGACATGGTTCCAGCGGATACCTGTCATCATCAGGTGAGAGTAGCACCTCAAGGTCTGTACCTGCACATGGCCATGGAACCCCTGGCATGCACAGTCAGCATGTCCGTGGCTGGAGGCACTGAACTGCACACCCTGCCAGGCATGGTCTGCAGCTGTCCAACACCTGTATTGGGTGGCCACATGGCAGGACTGTGTGCTTGCATACACACACACTATGCAACCACACCTAGGGTGACCCCATACCGACACACACATCATCATGCCCCAATCATTGAACCGAACCCCTCACCCACACTCATGGTGACACATGGTTGGACCACCCTCAGCCTCTGGAAAACCAGCAACACACCCTATGCATATGATGATACATAGAGTGCTGTAATGTACTGCAGTGTGAGATGTTGTCAGGGGTAATGTGTAATGCATATGTCAGGTAGTGTAGCCATGCAGCTATGATGCATTTCAGCTGTCAGTAACAGTGATTGTTATCTCCATAATGTTATCCATTTGTGCTGCAGGTGTACATGTGTCAGCAGGAGGATGGTCTGCAGTCATATTTCACAAGAGTATGGCACTGTGGTGACACCATGGTGACCACCCACGGGTGGTAACCTCAGTCCCACTGTTACCACTAGGAGGCTTGTGGGCTTCCAATATCCCAACACCCCTCCCCATCAAGGTGTTCACCACCCACGTGTCATATACCGCCCCTGTATGCGTCTTGTGTATCATGTCTGGTAACCTTCCCATCCTCCTTCCCAGATATACCTACAGCCCCTCCCCAACATCCCACTCCCACCTGAAAAGATAATGGAAGTGCAATATGTTCCCACGAAACAATCTCGCCCCATACATGGCTGTCTATTCCACACACGTGTCCACTGGACACTTGTAATCCGGTCTAATTGGCACCACAATGCATTTATGTTGTCCTCACCCCTCTCCTAGGGATTTGAGGGTCCACATCCTCCAACCGCAGTGTTTATGCACAGGTGTTGCTGTAGCAGAAATGGGCAGCTATGGACCTTTCCTACACCCTTCCTGCACATGCCTAGCTATTTTCTCTACTGTCTTACCCTCTTTGTGCCCCTTTTTCACCACTTTCCTAGCAACCCTTTTTTCCATTCCTTTTAAAGAGGTTAATGTGGGGGTAAGCGGGAGAGTTCTGTCCAGCAACAAAATAAATCGCCTCTGCAAGGCTCGTACCCAGGACCCTGCACACCATACACAAAGTGATTTCCCACTAAACCTTGGCAGATGTAAATAACCCTAATGTTTCCACAAACATATCATCCATCCCAGTCATTCAACAATACAGAGAATGTATTGCAACATATAGATGTATGTGTGTGAGTAAATATATTAATGCCTAAACGGTTCAACATATTAATATATGTAGATATATGTATATATATATATATATATATATATATATATATATATATATATATATATATATATATATATATATATATATATATATTGATATCTATAGGGATATATACATAAATATATATGAACATATATACATGCAAATGCCTACATCTATGGATAGATATGTCTATATCTACATGTGTAAATATATACAGCAGTTCATGTATATGTCAGCAGATATATACATGTACATATATAGGTGCATACGGATAGACATCTGGTGATAACAATGGGGATATAACAAAATCATATATGTCCTCATGCAATGTTAATGGCGTTGAGAGGCCCCACATGGTACAAATAGGTATACTCCCCACAGCCAAGCACGTCCCCCCTGTAATACAGTAACAAATGTTGCAGATCCCATAACCAGGACCGCACACAACATGGCCATGCCTAGGATACATATACACAGACATATATGCAGATACAGGCATATATATATATATATATATATATATATATATATATATATATATATATATATATATATATATATATATATATATACATATATATGTAAGTACACATATACACATAGAGATATGTACAGTACGATACATATGTAGTACGTGCACACAAATTGAGCAGCCAGTATTCCTACAGTCACCAGCTTACCAACTGGAGACTGTATGAGCCACCCATACGAATGACATGCATAGCCTGCAACACATACCCACAGAGATATCAAAGGGTATAACACCACACACAGATGATTGTGACAGCTATATTTGTGTACTATGACAGTTGTATATGCCATGTCATATAGCCTAGACACTGACATCCATATGAACAGTGTAATGCAACTGTGAAACAGTTATACTGAGACAGTAGTCTGGTAAGGTTGGCACATGTTGCTGTTCAGGCTGAGGCCTTCTAGTAGTACAATAGTAATGACAGACTGGCCCACTGCATACCAGACAATCAACACTGTTTAATGCAGATGTATAGGTCAGCAGCCTCTATCTACACGCTGTACACATTCCCTAGGGGGTACAGAGCACAACTGACACAATGGGATGTATCTGTTACATAACAAGGCATAACTGACACCATCACAATCACACAGACAAACAGAACAGTCCGTATGGCAGGAGGCAGTAGGCCTGCATTTACCCACGGTGGACTGTATGGTAATGTACATCCAGATACTTTAAGGCAGCGTACCCCAGATACCTACACATGTTGTTACAGCCTAAGTTAGTCATGGTGCACCCACCTACACTCACTACTACTGGGCCATATACCACGGTTACGTACACTGCCCTCTGCAGTGCATTAGGGCACACATGTATTGTGTAGGTGGAGCCAACACATATATGGCCTCAACCCCCCCAGTATGTGTGGGGGACACGACAGCAGTGGAGGTATGGCAGGAATGACAGCATGACACACAGCCTACTACATAACAAACCCTGACAGCATGTCACCTGGGCTAAGCCATGTATGTAGGTGGAGGATAGAGTCTGGAACACAGGCACATATGTGTACAACTGTTGTCATACAGTAAGCAAGATATGTAATTGTGTATATATCTATATGGATATATGTATAATGATATGTACATATATATGTTTGCCATATGTCCTGCACATGGGGTGGAGCACTATCTCAGCCCCAATAATCTCAACCGCTCAGTGCAAGGGGATGTCATGTATGTATTGCAGGTATACTTGTAGTCTATTGCTACTGGAATAGGGAGTGTCTTCACAGACATGGTGTGTGTGGGAGGCCACATCTGCTGTGGACATGTGCGCCATTGGCTACTGACAGACATCCTAAGGTCAACATAGTACAGTACCACTCCTAGTACAGTAACGTCCCTGTGGACTACAGCTGCAATACACACAATACATGTGGACAGTCTGACACATACTGGTCAGTCCAGTGGTATACACAGAACCCCTTCATGCAAGAATGTGGACCAGGCCTGTCAATGTGGATGTTAACAGCCATGTAGATGGGCAACACACGTAAATACTGGTATAGATTTGCCCCCATAGGTTATACATTCATACACCCCTGTCTGTCCTGACACATAATAACCGCTGGTACAGAGGTGCCATGGCCACATACTACCCACTAGTTAGTGACATACATCTGAACAGCATCCCTATGTCACAAGATGGGTTGCCAACTGGCTCACTGACCGAACCCACACTGTGAAAGTAGCAGACTCTAAATCCAACTTCAGAGCAGTGACAAGTGGAGTACCACAGGGTTCAGTCCTAGGTCCTCTCCTGTTTGGTATCTACTTCTCTGAAGTACAGGCTAACACAGAAGGTTTTTGACTAACAAAGATCACAGATGACTGCAAACTAGGAGCCATAATCAAATCTCCTAAAGATGTGGACATCCTACAAAAGGGCCTCACTGAGACAGATGCCTGGTGTCAAAGGCATGGCCTCAAGCTCAATGCCAAATAGTGCATTGTCATCCTTTTTGGTAAAAACTCTGTACCCATGAACTACCACATAGGTGGTAGTCTACTTAACACCGAAAGTGTGATAAGAGACCTTGGGACCCAGGTGGACAGTAGTCTCTCCTTTGATAATCACATCGCCACAGTAGTGAGGAAATCCTTCTACATGGCACACCTCATCACAAAAGGTTTCTCATCCAGAAAAAAAGAGGTCATTGTTCCCCTCTACTCATCACTCATTACACCCGTTATAGAGTACAACGCCCCTTTTGGTATGTACCTCACAAGACATCTACAACAACTGGAAAGGCCACAGAAACACCTCACAAAGAGGATTACCAGCCTCAAACAGATGCCCTAAGCAGACCATCTCAAAAAACTCCCGCTTTACTCTGTCACATATCGCCTATTCAGAGGCGATCTCTGCCTAACATACAAAGCTATGTCAAACCCAGAGCTGTTGGACATGCTCCAAGTAAAGAAATCCCAATCCCTCCAAGCTACACGCTCTAGGGACATAAACCTTGTCACCACAATAAACAGAACATGCTGGAGGGATAGATTCCTGTCTCAGATACTTCCCATACTCTGGAACAAACTACCTATCTATATCAAACAAAGCTCCTCATTAGCACTCTTCAAAAACATCTTGAAGATTGGATGGGAGATAGGAAATTCACCCCGAGGATCACTTCTGTGGCTCTGCTTGACAGGGGCACAGGAAAATAATTTTCTTGGCTGACAAAAGCCAAGGTACGGTTTGGCTAGGCTTATATAGGCCCTAGGGCCAATAGCCTAGTACTTACCTATGAACCTATGGGGGCCCGGCAGAAGTACATTTGGCAAGTATCTGGACATGTCATCTCACTGGATAAATATAGTGGTGTGCTAGGCATGTAACAAAGCACAGTGCTAGCTACAGGCAGACTGACTCAACACTGGGCTACATCTCCAATGTGGGGATACACATGTACCTGCATAGATAGCAGGCTCTACAGACGTCACATCATAGAGTAACAGACACCTGTGTGAAAGTGCATAACCACAACCAATGTGAACACAGCCACATATGGTAAGCTAGCGTACTATTACAGTATATGGACTATCTGACCTACACCATCCTCATATGAGCCACTCACACAACACCCCTACATATACTGGGCCGCTAGACAGTGTGGTCCGATGCCCGTCTGTGGTATGGGACATGTGTGTGTTTGCCCCTACAAACTTGTAAGCTGTTAGGGTGACATACAGTGGAGCAGTATGTAACATCAGATAGGACAGGACCTGGAACAATGACATCTACAACAGTCTCTACACAGGCCAAGGTACAGATTCACTATACACACACTGCAGACAATTACCAGACTTACACATACCTCAGTACTGTACACACAACCACATAATGGCCAGGCTATGTCCTCAATTATAATCCCTACTATACATAACATGTGTAGCAGTCTAATATCTCACTGGCTTGTTATCAGATATGCTCTCAATGACTATGGAGTACAGAACATATGCACCCCCTACTGCATGACATATGTACAAAAGTTGACAGAGTTGTGGCTGGAGGTACAAACACAGGGCCAATATTGGCATGCCTCTGTAATACCCTCATACATATACTGTCGTAACAGGGTTTGTTGCACCATATGTCCTATGAGGGATGTGACATCAGTAACTCTCCCGGCTGTCACCATCTACTGCCTGCTATCCTCACACTACCTTCTGCATTCCACAGATAGGTGCACCATAGCTGACACATGAAACCAAAGGCACAACACTGCCCAGTCTGCGGATGACTCTGTGGATGGGGACCCCTCATATACATGGGACCGACATGGCTGGTATTGTGACATTTACGACAGGCATATCCAGACAAACACTGTTAAACCAACAGTACTCCACATGCAGTATAGCAGCACTTACAGTCTGTAATCAGGTTAGGCACATCCTCCTCCTGTTTGTTGCCCTCTTTCCACACTGTATGTTGTTAGAGGTAAATCCCCAATCCATCTGAGATGCTGCTTGCCAAACAACAGATTGAGTTCCTGCTCACAGTGACTGTAAAGGGTCAACACCAACATGTTGTTCCTAGGTATTGGAGTGTGTTTTCATGCAATTCCTGCTCACAATGACTGTAAAGGGCCAACACCACCATGTTGTTCCTAGGTATTGGAGTGTGTTTCCATGCAATTGGCTATGGGCCTGTTACCACAGCCGTTCCACATGCAATCAGCTAGGGGAGGGCTGATATTCATGCAGAGGCCATCAGCTGATCATGAGCATCACTTACATTACACATGCTGCTGCCTAAACATAGCAGGTGTGGGTCTCCAAATCCACCGGAGAGGGAGTGGGGAGCTAGAGAGTGGAAAATACATGTCAGTGAGGGGTGGTAGAGTAAACCAGAATCATGTTTGTGTCACACACCTACCAGCACAGGGTATCAAACCCCCAACTATGTAGTTCTATCACAGTTCGATGCAGTTATTGGTTGCGCCACATGGTTTACCTGGTGTAGAGCACTCAGCATATTTGTGATGATGAGTGACATCTGCAACAGGGATACGGTAGATATACGGTAGGTGACATACATGTGCTTGTCTGCATGAACAGCTGCCAGCGTCAACACAGGTACACTCACAGAGGGACGCACACACACTGACACACTTGGCAGGGCCAGGATTGCAACTCATCACTAATGTGATTGCCACAACACATCGATGTGCAGGTATCACATGCACCACACGGGTCATATGGCGGTCGTATGGGCATGGGGTAGGATGAGGTGTCAGACATCAAACAGCATGCTTCAATATGCCCTGGGGGGTTGTAGTGAGTGTGGATGTGGTCAGATGCACCATACAACACACACACAAGACACAGGGTGCCAGTCCTGACATGCATGGGTGCATGTCTGCACGGGTGTGTGGTGGTCAACTGTGCCAGCAGGCTGTACAAGGATAGGGGATGGGTATACCTTGGCATCAGGCCACATGACAGTGGCCTGCATTGTGCCTCAGGCCTGTGGTTTCTGCATCTGCCCACACAGGTAGGTATTGCATCCCCCATCCAGTCACCTGCATAACTATTGTGTGTGGCCAGTGCTGTGCATCACTTGCCATGTATATGTTCCTTACTCCATGACATGGATGGTGTCTGGGATGTGCACACCTCCCACATGGATGTACAGTGACATGTGGCACTGTACCTGGGGTGTCTGGCCATGTTGTGAACACAGATTACCATTGGATGTGCCAGTCTTGCCCACCTGTGGCAGGAACTGATAATGGGCAGCGGGTTTACCCTGCACCTACATTGATAGCATGCTAACAGCATTCCTTGATGTCAGTGTAATCTGTCCATACAGGGCATGTTATCAGGCATGGTATGTCTGTTGGGAGTCGCATGTGAAGGCACCACGGGTGGTGCAGGTGTCCATTTAGGAACATGGTGGAGGTGCACTGTCTGCATGTACGTGCATATTGGACAGATGGCCAGGGTGACATGCCCTCTGTAGCCCACTGCTATCACTGCAGAGTTACTATCACTGGCCAATATGTAGTATACTACCCACATATTGGCTGTGGACTAAGCATGTGTGTATGCTCTGGGTAATAGTGGGGTTACTAACTGTGACTGGCTGGCCTTGATGTCACATGTCTGGGTATGGCTTTGCACACCAGCCTCTCAGCTAATTTACATCTGATATCCCTGTATGGTTGATATGGTGATATATAGTAGGGCCACCATAAAAGAACTGAGCAAAACCCCCTCCACATTGCCACAGGTGTCACACACTCACAGCCACCTCTACACAGGATACGTGTTACACACACACACATACACACACACACACACACACACACACACACACACACACACGTACATTTGTCATGTCTGGGAGTAGAACCCCTACCTACCTAGTTTATCACAGTACAGCACTACGCAGTTATAGTACGCTCCTGGACATTACTGGAGTACCTCTTCCCCAAAGGTGTATTTCACAATGTATGACATCAGCATGGTTACCAAAGTAGGGCATTTTGACTGTACAGTGAGTGACTAGCCTAAAATGCATTGCTCTACACAGACAGTGAGACACACACAAAACATCCACAACTGACATGTGTGGGTATAGAACCACTGATCGAGGTCTATATCACACTACAGCATGGGGCTGTTATAGGACACACCACAGGGATTACAGAAGAACTGTTTCCCCAAAGTTGTATTTCACAATGGATGACATCAGCAGGAGTGCCACAGTAGGGCATTTAAAATATACTGCGAGTGAGTAGCCTATAATGCATTGCTCCATACACACACACTGAAACACACACAAAACATCCAGAACTGTCATGGGTGGGGATGGAACCCTACCACAGTTCTAAAATAACACTACAGCAGTGCGCAGTTACAGGACAGGCTACGGAGATTACTATGCTACACTCTTCGTAGAGGTGTATGTCTAGGTGAGTGACATCAGCAGCCTTGCCAAGGTTGGGTATATGAATTCTACGGAGTGTGAGTAGCCTAAAAAGCATTGCTCTCTACACAGTCAGACACACACACACACAGATTCACACACTAAAACCCACGCACACAGTTGTCGGTACTGGGGTTAGAACACCTATCTAACTACGTTATCACACTACAGTGGTATGCAATTACAGAATGCGCCACTGAGATTACTGGATTATAAGTTTCCCAGAAGTGTATTTCTAGGTGAGTGACTTCAGCAGCCCTGCCAAAGTTGAGTATATGTATTGTACAGAGTGTGAGTAGCCTAAAAAGCATTGCTCTCTACTCAGTCAGACACACATATTCACACACTAACACACACAGTTGCCAGGTCGGGGTTAGAACACCTACCCAACTACTTTATTACACTATAGCAGTACGCAGTTACAGGACACACTACAGAACTTATTGGGCTCTAACTTTCCCAGAGGTGTATTTCTAGGTGAGTGACATTAGCAGCCCTACCAAAGTTGAGTATATGACCTGTACGGAGTATGAGTAGCTTAAAAAGCATTGCTCTCTATCCACACACACACACACACACACACACACACACACACACACACACACACACACACACACACACACACACACACTTGCCAGGTCTGGGGTTAGAACACCTATCTAACTGCTTTATCACACTACAGCAGCATGCAGTTACAGGACATGCTACGGAGATTACTGGGCTCTGACTTTCCCAGAGGTGTATTTCTAGGTGAGTGACATCAGCAACCCTGCCAAAACTGAGTATATGAACTATACGGAGTGTGAGTAGCCTAAAAAGCATTGTTCTCTACTCAGCCAGACACACACACACAGATCCACACAAAAACACACACAGTTGCCAGGTCTGGGATTAGAACACCTAGCTAACTACTTTATCACACTACAGCAGTACACAGTTATAGGACACACTACAGAGATTACTGGGCTATGTCCTTTCCAGAGGTGTACTCCTAGGTGAGTGACATCAGCGGCCTTGCCAAAGTTCAGTATATGAATTGTACAGAGCTTGAGTATCCTAACAAGCATTGCTCTCTACACAGTCAGAGACAGACAGACACACACACAAACACACTCGCACAGTTGCCAAGTCTGGGGTTTGGACTACTACCTAACTGGTTTATCACTACAGCAGTACACAGTTATGGGATGTGCCATGGCGATTCCTGAGCTACAGCTCTCACAAAGGTGTATTTCACACTGGATTACCTCAGCAAGCTTGTCATACTACTACTATGGGGTGGGCAGTGTGTGCATGGGCCATAACCCATTCATGTAGGGGTTGACATGCCACATGTGGGCACACACAGGGTCATATGTCACATGTACGTGTATACAGCTACTAGATGACTACTTCCTTGTACAGTCATGTTGCACAGCTGGCACAAGCACCACATAGTCTATCATGCTGACAGATGCTGATGGCTAGTATCTGCAGTGAGTGCATCTGCAGTTGTGGGCCTTTGGCTGTGTGCTGGGTGATACAGTCCCAGATGGGTCCTTGTCACGATGACCCTCTTCCACACATCTATGTCCGTCTACCTTTGGCTTATTATAGTGTGGTGTCCTTACATATATGTCTGCGCTCCTATCCACTGTGTGTGCAAGGCAGGAGTGGTGCATACTGACATGTGTCTGCACTAAGAACTGCAACTGCCAGATATGTCTGGTCCACTGGTGTTTGCAGACATGGCCTTCATGTGTTTAAGTGTGTGAACATCCCCAGTATGGCCATCTGTATTGCATGTGTGGAGCATGTCCAGGTTGTTTGTACTGCGGTGCTGACCTTTGTGTTGTACACCGACAGGTAGCATGCTGTGTCTGCAGGGTATCCATCGGTCATTTGGCATGTACTGTTGCTACATTTCTGCATAGCGGGGGGGCACCTAATTGTTTCTACATTTCTACACAGGAGTGGAGGGGCACACCTGACTGTTACTATTAGTGTATGTAGGATGGGGGGCACACCTGACACTTCCACACATTTGCTAGGACTGTACTGGTATGTCGGGTATGCCATTTCAGTCTTGCCTACCGTGCTGGCTAGAGGCATACCAGTGTACTACAGATCCTAGCTTTCACTGCCTACATATTAGTTTCAGACTTCCTAGCCTTCACATCTTCCATCCAACTGCCTGGCCTGCTGTAGTCTGTCTGTGTAGGCCTGGCGGGGGGGTTACACATAGCGCTCATTCAGAGGCCATAGTGCAGTATTTGTTTGTGTTTGTCTACACCTCTCCTGCTGACTGTAACAGTTGTTGTGTATGTGACCCCCCCCAACTTGCATGTGTGAATCACTTACCTTGTGAGTGTCCCAGTATTGAGGGTGGTGCTGCAGGGCTGCCTATGTCGGATGCACAGAGTACACTCCCTATACATGACTGAGCACTGGTAGTGTCATGTTTGGCATCCCTTTTACTGTATGTGCGAGATGGAGAGAGGTGACATTTGCTGGGTCCCTACTGTGTCAGTGCATGTTCTATACATTGCCTCTTTGCCAGGGCATACTGGGCACGCCTCCTTCTACCTACTGGGGCAGGCTCAGGTTGTTCCTCCTCCGAGTCACTCTGTGCCTGTGCAGGCCTTGGCAATGTTGGGGGGCTGTGTGGCCCTGCCCCATGCTGTTCCTGCTGCAGTTGTTTCCACAGGAGCATATTGTGTAACATGGCACATACAAGGATAATTTGGGTACATGTAGTTGGTGAGTACTGCAAGGCTCCACCAGATGTGTCCAGACACCAGAACCGTGACTTGAGCATCCCAAACACACGCTCTATTATTATTCATGTTTGTGCATGTGCCTCATTATGTAGTTCTTGTTCGGGTGTGCGTGTGAATTTCTGATGGGTGTCATCAGCCATGGCTCCAGTGCGTATCCAACATCCCCAATTAGGTGACCTTGTGGGATGTCCCCATTGGCAAATCTGTGGTACAGCTGTGTCAGATGCCAGATGTGGGAATCATGGTAGCTTCCAGGGCAGCCAGCACACACATTCATTATTATGCCCTGGGCATCGCACATGACCTGGCAGTTGATGGAGGGGAAGCCCTTGCGGTTGATGTAAACCCTACCCCGCTCACAGGGGGTGGTGCTTTAATGCCTATGTGCGTGCAGTCTATTGCACCCACTACCTCGGGGTATTCTGCTATTTGATGGAAAAGACGCATATTGCTGGCCCATGCCTCACGGGTGATGGGGAGGTATACATGCTCACTGACATGTGCTGACATGACATCCAGGAACTGGTGGAGTACCCTGGATGCTGATGCCTGTGATATCCCTATCATATTCCCAGTTGGCCTTTGGACGGTACCTGTAGCTAACATTCGTAGGCCTACACATAACTTGGTATCCACTGGGATGGGTTCCCCTCTGTTAGTTCTGTGTGTGAGGTGAGGCCGGCACAGCTCAACAATCTGCTGTAGGAGGTCCCTGTCCACCCTATAGCGCTCCACTATCTCCAGCTCATGTAGCCCTTGGTAGGTTACCCTGGGTCTGTACATTCTTCTCTGTCTCCTCACTGTGGGTTGCTCGGCAGCATTCACATCCTCACCACCCTCAGCCTCTTGCACATGCTGGTTTGATAGCAAAAGCAGCCCCTAGCATTATTTCTCTTGCTTTCGTTTTCTAAAATTTCCCTGTTTGTATACACTGGTGGTGCAGAGTTATTGGGAATAACAAGGGGGAAAGGTGTTTGCATAGTTTATAGTGGTGTACTGGGCTGGGCTGCTGCCTGTGTCTGATACATTTCACCTGTCAGCTCAGCTAGTTCTCCTTGATTACCTTCCTACTGCTGTTTTCCCTTCCCATTTCCTCCCTGTTTAAGCCTGTGTGCATGCCGCACAGAGTGCTGAAATGTGCACAGAGCTGCTATTTCCTGGTTTAACTTCCTTTTTCTTCCTGTGAAACCCGGTGCGCAGCGTGCACACCCGTTTACACTTTGTAAAGAGTGCTAGGCAGCTTGGACACACCTCTAGCTTAGCTGTGCTAAGCTAGGAGCAGTCCCGAGCCACAGGGCTCCAATCCACTTACAGTATTCCTGACACACACCCCCATAATGTCACCTATCTCCTAGTCCTGCGCCCAGCTATTTCTACTCTTACACTCTTGGGACCTGCTTCACACCCTGGGGAAATCTGGGATTCACTATCCTTCCCCTCATTTGCATAGGACTGCCTGCTAATGCATAGTTATATGTCCCACACTGAGCCTCCCCCCCTTAGCAACCATTACTCACTAGCCAGGTTGTCTTATGCCTGCCATTGACTTGCATGGCTGAATACTGCTTTTAGTCAGAATGCTTATTTTAGGTTTGTTTTATTATTTTCCCCCTATCCCATTTGCACGCATGCTGCTGCCCTATGCTTAAACAGGCAAGATCAGCGACAAAAAAATAAAAGTCTTTTTTTTATTCTTCACACATTTTGCAATGCCAATGGCCTTCTACTTGGCCATTGGCATGCTTCATCAATGATATGCAGCCTTTATTTGGTGCTGTTATAGCTCCATTTTGTAGTTTGCAAAAATTTACTCCATTACTAACAGAGTACATTTCTGCAGACTGCTGCCTCCTTCCTGGATCACAAATTACCCTCATTTGCATGGTTTTCACCTGGATTAGTCTAAGAGCTCACGTGCTCAGTTATAACTGGGGGGTCCCACCTCTATAAAGAGGCCAGCAACAAGCTGAGCCCCTCAGAGATTGGTCCTGGCACCACTCCTTTTTGGCATCTACTTCTCTGAAAGTCAAGGCCAACATCAAGGGTGTCTGGCTGACCAGATTTGCAGATGAGTGCAAATTAGCAGCAGGCACAGAATCCCCCACCAACACTAATGTTCTCCAAGAAGAGCTGACATAGACAAATAACTTGTGTAAGAGCCATGGACTAAACTAAATGATAAATGCATAATGGTATCCTTCTGGAAGTCATCCACCCCTAGTAACTACCATATTGATAACACACCTCTAGCAGTTGACCCAGTAGTTAGGACTCTGGGGACACATGTAGTCTGTCTATCCTTTGACAATCACATGTCTACAGTAGTGAGGAAAACCTTCAACATTATGCAACTTATAAACAAAGGTATGGCATCTAAGTCCAAGTCATTCTTCCACTGTATTCAGCATTCATCATTCCTATAATTGAGTACAGAGTCCCCTCTGGTATGCACCTAACAACTAGAACGTCCACACAGGTTTCCCATTTAGACAGTACAGGGCTTAAATAACATGTCCTATGCGGACTGCCTCAAAGCCCTATCCCTATATTCTGTCTCCTACTAGGGTTTCCACCTGTTCCACTTTACAAGGGACAGTCACTCTTTGGGCAGTTGTGTCCTGACCAAAAATATTAAAAATGGCAAATGTCCTGAGATTGTAGGACATAATTATAAAATGTCCCACTTTGGCCATTTGAAAAGGTGGCAGCCCTATTTCCTACAGGCTGTTGAGGGAAGATCCATGCCTGGCATACAAGACATTATTGGACCACCACCCTGACGGACCTCCTGCATATCAGCAAAACAACCGTACCAGAATTACTCGTTCTAAAGACTTAAATCTTGCATGTGGATATAAACAGGACCTGCTGGAGAGACAGGTATGTATCCCAGAGACTCCCCATCCATGTGAAGTAGAGTTCCTCCCTAACCCAATTCAAGTGCAACTTGGACAACTGGATGTGGGAACGGGAAATTCATCCCTGGTTTGGCACTGATGTCTCTAATGGACACAGGCAGCCTGTTCTCCCAGGTCCCTGCTTGCAAATGTTTCATCTCCCAAGCCGCTGCTTGCACTTATTAAGGGTACCATTGGGATGCATGGCTATAATTAAAAAGGCCACAGTGGTCGTTAGCCTATTACACACCTATGAACACCAACCCTGTTTGTGGTAACTCATTGAGCACTTCAGTCACAGACATTTAAATTTCACACTTCACATCCTCCAGAAAATGCACGCTAATGCAAAACTTTACTCTAGCAACATTTTAAGTTTATATGAGCAGTCGTTAAAAGCTCTCCCGTATTCTGGCCCTTTGCTTTCCTTTACCAAGACAATGTTAAGGCAGAAGGTCGCAAGCAGCAACTATTTTATTTAGTAAACCAAGCCTTTTAGATTTTGTGTTTTACTCCTTTGCCTCCGTTTATTTTTGGCTTTTTTCCAGAACTCACGAGCAAGAAAATTGACATGCATGCATAATGCGTTTAAATTGTGAGGACAAAATAAGTCACCGGCCACACTCTAAAAGATTAGAGAACTGAACTCCCACATTTCTACCCACCAGTAATGTAAACACCAGCAGCTTTTTTATGCTTTGTTCTTGCATAGGGTTACCACCTGCCCCACTATGCGAGGGACAGTCCCTCTTTGGGCAGTTGTGTCCTGACATATAATTGTAAACATGGCAAATGTCCTGAGATTTTAGGACAAAATTATTTTTTATATTTTATGTGATAGTTGCATTAAACAGTTATTCTGGATCTGAAATACCTAAATGTTATGAGAAACAGAATAAGCAACTAAAATGCTACAAGAATACGCTTTTCTGTAGGCAAAACAGTTACGTTCTGTCCTTTGTACTGGCCGTGGGTATGTGTCGGCCTGTAAAATCTGATGTCTGTACCAAACATGTCCCACTTTGGCCATTTGAAAAGGTGGCAACCCTATTCTTGCATGTAGATTAATATTTGGCCAATTACTTTGAACTTTCTATACTTAATCCATTGAAATGCGTAGGACACAGAAATAGTTTGCTTAAATATATTACGGTGCTGATTTCCCACTACATCAGTTCCCTGCCATATCAACTAAAAATTCTGTTAGAAGACGCATTAGAGTGGAAAAGTGCCACACGCCTTATTGTATGGTCTAACAAACTGGTTTATCTATTCAGTTTTATCTTTTTGCTAGCTATTTATAAAAGTTTATTTTCATATGTCTGAAGTTAGTTGCACAGTACCCAATACCGCTCATCTAAGCCGATTTGAGTAGAACATGTTCAAACGTTTGCTTAACATTTTTGTCTTTTTCTCCTATAAATTATGACTTCTGGGGCAAAACACTAGGATTACTGTTAGTACGTAATGATCGCACTGAAGCGGAGATATACTTAAGTTTTTGTCCTTAGATCTGAAAACAAGCAAGGTTTTATTTATTTATTTTTTGGGGGGGGGGGGGGGAGGCGACCCCTGCTTCTCATGGCTCTTACCCAATCAGGGACAAACCCATAAATTAACTAGGAGAACAGTTATAATAAATTACTACTATTAACACGACACACAAACAAATATAAAACGAATTAATATAAAAGTTCTTAAATAAAAGTCTAAAACTTTAATTACTGTCATTACCTAAGTGTAATTCACAAACTTTTCTCCAAAAATTCAACAGTTTTAGGAGGAATGAACAGCGACAGAACTAAAATTTGAATCAAAAACAGAACCTATAACCATGCTCTACTCAGGAAACAAGTAGGCACATCTTAAGGAGGCGCTGAACTGCAATCGCTTGGTTCACTCCAATCCTACACAATTAACACTATTCAAAGCCTAACCTCCTAAATGTAGACACTAAGCTCTTATAAAATGTATGACAAAAGAGCATAGCACAGTGTTATAAATACAATACTGCTGCCCCACCTACTTTGAAAGTCTTTAAACTGAAAGTAACAAGGCATGCTGGGATTTGTTTTAGATGACTTCATTTTCGACTGGTGGCGCACTGGCGTAGATAATTATAGCTGCGGAGGATCGTTATTACGTCTGGCTTTCTCGCATGCGTTAATATTTGGAACATTAGAACCGGATGTTACTTCAGGGGATGGTGGTGCAAATCTGAAAGGGTATATTATTCTAGTTTTTTTGTTTTGCATTTTGTGTGTATTAGTATGTACTGATTTCAGATATCTTTGGGGAAAGTAGGTGTTGAATCCCAGACAAAACTGTCAGCGTTCCATAAACACACGTCATCCCGTTCTGTTTACTATTTGGGGCCAGAATTAAGTGCGTGACTAGCATTACTGATGTATAACTTTAACGAACACACACACACATATATATAGAGCTTCCCTTTTATTTATATATATATATATATATTACAAGTGTATAAGTTTAACAAATATATGTTTATATATATATATATATATATATATATATATATATATGTACACACACACACGAACTGCTGTTGAAAAAAACAGTGATTTATTTTAATTTACTGCATGTTTTAAATTTGTATAGTTCTCACACATTTTTTGTTAGGGCAGTACAGACCGAGATGGTCCGTCCTGCCTGGCAAGACGTAGGAAAAGGAAACTGAGTGGTACGCGTAAACTTATTAAACTCTGTTTTCTTTGGTTGAGAACCAGTGGTGTTTTTTTTTTTTTAAGCATTAGTTTCATTTAATTTGTAAAATTAGTAGGACATGTTTTGCATCAGCGTGCATTTTCCTTAGAATAAATGCAACTTGGTATCTTTAAATGACTAGTTTTCAGCGATTTAACAGAAAACCAACAGTTCTACGAGGAACTGAGTTAAATGTGGGACAAAATCAGGGACAGATGAGACCCACGTTTCACAACAAAAAGAAATGCGGAAGCATGAACTACTATGTAGTGCATTTTTATTGGCTGGTTTGTACGTAATGATAATTTCAGAAACCAGCCATACATTCCCATGACGTCTTTAACTCTTGTGTAAGGGGAATATAACATTCAAAGTCCACACTAATAACCTGTTCCCATCACTCAGCAGCCCTAAGCAGTCATGCCACAATGTTCAAGTCTAGGTCCCAGTCTGTTTTCATCATTTGTTAATGATCTTACTGATTATTACCTCCAATTTCTTGATGTGATACTGTACGCAGATGACATCCTTCTATAACCCAGTAAATGCCCCTCTGACCTCCAGAATAAACTACAGCAGTTTATCTCTAAGCTATACAGCTAGGCTGATTGTACTCCTCTTTTAATTAACCACCAAAAAAAAAAAAAAAAACTATTGCATTGCATTGAGCAGAACAGCTGTGCTAATGTTAAATATGTAACCAGATTAACTGCAATCACTAAGTTAAGTTAAAAGGTGGCAACAGTTTTCCACTCTCTATAAGGCAGTAGTAAACTAAATTACTATAATGTGACTAAGCTGAGACCAAAAAGGCAGTTCAATTTATATTCCCTTCAACAAGGATATAGTTTTGTCTCATTTGTGGTATACTAGGCTGTCATGCTGGTTACCTACTAGAATTAACAGTGATTAGTGCCAAATTGAACAGTTTGGGTTTTTTAAGTCTGTGAAACTCTGACCCTGCAGAAGCCAGCCAATCAAAAACAGGCACTCCAGCCCTTAACTGTATCGCAGACACCTGTCAAAAGGAAGCCTCTGCTTTCAACAGAGACTGGAACACTGCCAACCCAATATCTGGAAGTCAATGAAATCCTTGTAGGGCACTGAACCAGTATGAACTTAGACCGACGAAAAAGTACAGTTTTGTACCTACCATAAATGTAGATGTCCGAGGATCTCCATTGCTGCAGTCCTGACAAATGGGTACTCCACTGCCCACTATCGGCCCGAATACCAAAGGGCTAGATCTGGCGTCGGTCACGGGCGTCTGAGACTGACGTAAGTACTTGTCAGTACAAATGCGCATGACCGACGCCATAACCTCAGTCTTTCTTGCCTCAGATGTCAGAATGCAAAGAAAAAAGAAAACACCACCCAAAAAAACCCAATGTAAAAAGAAAAAAGGGGGAAGGAGGGAGGGAAAATAGGACTGCAGCAATGGAGATCCTCGAACATCTACATTTATGGTAGGTACAAAACTGTACTATGTTCGTCGTCTCCCATTGCTGCAGTCCTGACAAATGGGTAGAATCCCATAGCAACGGAAAAAGGGAGGTTGGCCAACTAAATAGCAGGAGGAGCAGCAGACATGCCCTGTAAGACTGCAGTGGCAAACCCAGCTCTAGACCTGGAATAAAGAGGCAAATGATAATGCTTGGTAAAGGTATGTACAGAACTCCAAGTAGCTGCCTCCAGAATGTCTTTCGTAGCAACCCCTCTCAAAAAAGCAGTAGAGGTGGCCGTAGCCCTAGTAGAATGAGGCCTGATCCCAACTGGAACCTCCTTACCATGATGAGAGTAACAAAAAGCAATACAATGGCCGATCCACTTGGAAATAGTTTGTTTTGAGACAGCTTTCCCACTTGAAGCCACAGCAAACGAAACAAATAACTGTTGAGATCTCCGGAACTCATTGGTTCTGAACAAATAATACCGTAACTGCCTATGCACATCCAAAGAATGCAAAACTCTTTCCCGTCATTTTGGGGTTAGCATAAAAAGTAGGCAAATGTATAGATTGGTTCAATGCCACATTAGAAACTACCTTAGGCAGAAAAGTAGGATTAATGCAAGGAAACTCTGTCCTGGTGAAAAATCAGAAAAGGTTCCACTGCCATGAGAGCCTGTAATTCAGACACCCTTCTAGCAGAAGTAACAGCCAATAAAAAAGCAGTCTTCCAGGACAACAACTTCAATTCAGCTGTAGCTGCAGGTTCAAAAGGAGGCAGAGTCAGCTTTTCCAAAACAAAATTAAGATCCCAGGCAGGAGTAGGAGCCCGTTGTGGGGGTCTTATATTCTTTGCCCCTCTAAGAAACTGTTTAAGCAAAGGATGTGAAAAGAAAGGAGGATCACCATCATAGTGAGCCGAAATAGCTGCAGCATGCACTTTTATAGAGGAGAAGGACAAACCCTTGTCTAGTAACATAGTCAAATATTGCAAAGTACAACTCAAATTAGGCAACGTGACATCAAGGCCTTTAGCAGAACTCCAAAGAAAAAATCTCTTCCATTTATCAGCATAAACTTTCCAAGTACTAGGACGCCTGGCTTCCAGAAGGACATCCAAAACTTGTGGAGGGAGCTGAAGGCCCTCATCCTCTAAAACTGAATGCGCCAGGCTGTCAGATGTAGGGATTGCACCCTGACATTGAGAAAATGATTGTTTTCCTGAGACAATAAGTGAGGAATCCGTGATAATGGCCAAGGTGTCCCGTGAATTAGGCTCCTCAGCAGAGGGTACCAATGTTGACGAGGCCAATCCGGTGCTATAAGGATCATGCAAGGTTTGTCCCTCCTGACTTTCAACAGGACCTGTGGAAGAAGAGGCAGAGGAGGAAAGGCATACACGTGAAGGTTGCTCCAACTGAAGGACAGGGCATCTATTTTCCAGGCTTTCGGATGAAACAGCCTCGTGCAAAACAGAGGCAGTTGGGAATTCAGAGGAGAAGCGAACAGATCTATGTCTGGAGTTCCCCAAGCCACGGTCAATTGTGAAATACCTGAGGATCCAACTTCCATTCGTGAGGATCCACCATCTGTCTGCTCAGAACATCTGCTAGCAATTTTGTGCTCCTGGCAGAAACTGTGCTCGAAGAGTGATGTGCAGATCAAAGCAGTTTCCCATAACAGCATTGCTTGTCTGCAAAGAGGGTAAGAATGAGTACCCCCCTGCTTGTTGATGTACCACATGACAGTCGTGTTGTCCGTTCGAATCAACACCAGTCCCGGTCGAAGTAGATCCTTGAATGCTTTTAAGGCAAATTGAACCGCCAGCATCTCCTTCATATTGATATGCAAGTGAAGCAACTCCGGGGGCCAAAGGTCTTGAATCCATTTTCCTTTGAAATGAGCTCCCCAGGCTGACTCCGAGGCGTCTGTCGGTAATATCTGACTTGCCTCCGGTTGGGTCACAGAGAGTCCCTTGTTTAGGTGACATTCCTGAGCCCACCACACAAATTCTTTCTGAATGCAAGGGAGAATCCGAATGACAGTATCCAAATCGTGGCTGTGTTGAGTCCAAACGCTTTTGAGATACCACTGTAGGTTCCTCATATGCAGTTTGGCATTGGGAAGTACTAGAATGCAAGATGCCATGAACCCCAAGGCTTGAAGGACTGTCCTTGCAGTCAGCCTGGACATTACGGATAGCCGTTGGAAGTATAGGGGAAGATTTCTTTGTTTGTCCGGGTAAGAGATGCCATCTGAGTAGCTGTATTCAGTCTCACACCCAGAAAACACATCTCCTGTGAGGGTACTAGACTGGACTTTATTTCGTTCACAGAATACCCTAGGCATCTGAAAACTGTCATCACAAACTGCAGATGTCGAAGAAGTTCGAGCTTGCCCTGAGCCAGTATCAAACAATCGTCCAGATAAGGATAAATTTGAATTCCCCTTAGCCGGAGAAAAGCTATTACCGGAGCCAGGACTTTTGTGAATACCCTGGGCACAGTAGATAAGCCAAAGGGCAACGCAGAGAACTGATAATGCAAATTCCCAGTCCGAAACCTCAGGAATTTCCTGCAACTGGGCCTGATAGGAATGTGAAGATAGGCCTCCTTGAGATCCAAAGTCACCATCCAGTGATCTCTGCCTAGCATAGGCAACAGCTGCTGCAGTGTCAACATCTTGAATTTCCAGAAAGGTGTTTAGAATGGATAAATCCAGAATGGGCCTCCAAGTATTTCCCTTCTTTGGTACTAAGAAAAGGCGGGAATAAAACCCGTGCCTCTGTCCACAGAAGGAACTGCCTGTATTGCTCCCAACAGCAGAGAAAAATCTGTGCCTGCGCTTCCAGTCTTTGCTGATGAGGCACATCCGGCATACCTTTGAAAGGAGGAATGTGTGAAAATAAAACTTGTAGCCTCGAGTTATAATGTCCAATACCCATTTGTCTTGGGTAACCAAATACCAAATAGTACTGAGGATAGGATCACTACAGCTCCAAACTAATGAACACCAGATGGGCCGAGCAGGAAAACCCTGCTCATGTGATTGAATTAATTGCATAATTGTCATCAATTGATTGATACAAAATATTTAAAATACATACCCTAAAACCTGTAATTCTTTTGTAATAAATATATATGTAACTGAACTTTCAAAACCTAAAATGTCAATTAAATACTTACTACAAACCCCTAACCTATTTAATTTGTTAAAAATATGTTAAAATATACTGCTTGGTTTAGGTTACAATTAAACAACTAATAATACTGTAAACATGACTTTTTAATATTTAATGCTTTTAGATGATAGTTGAACCTTAGAAACTCAGCAATGATTCATTTATGCCTGGATATTTTAATTCTTTGATCCCGGTAACCAAATGCCAATTCCCTTTGAAAAGTCCCAGTTTTCCCCCTAGAGGAGCTGCCAGCAAAGCAGAGTCCGGCAGCTGAAGACACAGGTCATTGGGACTGCTTCCAAAAGGACTGACCCATGCCCACCCCAGCAGAAGGGGTAAAAGAATTAAAAGGCCTAGAAGTAACAGGGCCCTGAGAAGAAGCCCTACCTCTACCACGCCTCGACCTGCCCCTAGAATGAAAATCCGAAGAGGGAAAAGACCATCCCCTAGCAGGCCAATTCCTACTGAACTTAGGGGGCTGAACCGGTAAGAAGTCCTTTACCGTCTGCATAGACTTAGCATTTTCCTCCATCTTTTTCAAAACTGATTCCACCGGAGGGCCAAAAAGAACATCAGATTGCAAAGGAGCATCCATAATGCGAGCCTTAACATGCTCAGACAAGGACTGATCTCTAAGCCAGGCATGTCTGCGAACAACGGAACTAGTAGCAGCCACCCTGGAAGAAGCTTGTAAAGCATCAAAACCACATTGCAAAGAATGCTTACCAACCTGGTCTGAAGCATGCACTAAATCCTGAAGCTCCTTACAGTCAACACTTTCAGACAAAGCATCCACTTTACATTTCAATTGACTTAGCAAATAAATCTGATACCTGAGCATATGAAATTGACAATTCAAAGCACTCATAGCCAAAGTAGAAGAGGTATACAGTTTTTTACCCCACCTATCCAGGGCCCTAGCATCCTTGTCCAGAGGAACCGAATTCTTAACCACAGAAGCCTTAACACCTTTGGGGCCTTGAGAAATAGTTTCTGGATCAGCCCTAGGACTCTTATACAAGTACTTGTGAGCTTCCGGAACCCTGTAGTACCTATCTGGTTTAACTGGGGCAGGGGGCAGATAATCTGGGTTAAGGGCAGCCTCAGAAAATACATCCTGAACAACATCCAGTACAGGGGGAATAGCCAAAGGCCTGTGCTGAGATAAAAACAAGAATTCCCTCAGCCTTTTACGAGAATCAGAATAATCCTGGCCATCCCATTGGAAATGTTCCCTCATGGAATGCAAAGTTTCAGAGAAAGAAAAATCTTCTGGAGGGGACGCAGAGGGAGTAGCGTCCTCAGCCTCCGAATCAGAATAGGGAGGGAAATCCTGAAGCTCTTCCACAGAGGAATCCGACTCATTGAAAGACTGAACCAGACCCCCCAACTCTGTGTCAATCCTGGGCCGCTTCACAGGGGGGGGCATGGAACCCCTAATTAAAGTAATCAAATCTTCAGCCATCTTTAACATGTGCTTTTTAGGAGCTGGACCCTGGGGAAAAGCACCAGCAGGGATAGACTTAGATTTAGAATGGCCCTTGCCCTGAGAAGGAGGAGGTCCAACTACCCCATGAGGGGAGGAAGCTACCGATAACAAAGAAGCACCCTCAGCCTGGCCTAACACAGGAGAAGCCACTTCCTGCAGTAACAAAGGCTCCCCTAGACACACTGGTAAACTGTCAGAAGGAGCCACTGAAGCAGTCAGTGGTTCCACAGAACTGACGTCCGGAGTGGACGCCTCAACCTGTTTGGACCGCAAAGACTTATCTCTGCGCTTCTTAGAAGAACCAATCATCGGAGAATCCGACGGCATGTTATAATTACAACGCCTACCAAACACTAGCCTAGCACAGTCCAACCGACGTTTAATAGTACGCTTGTTAAAAGTAGCACAAAAGCGACACCCAACAACGTCGTGCTCAGGCCCTAAACAAGGAATGCAAAGTGAATGGTAATCCCTATGAGGAATCTGTTTCCCACAAGAAATACAGTTATTAACTTTTTCTGACATCCGGCAACTCTGAGGCAAGAAAAAGACAAAAAGACAAAAAATGTTCCCAACAGGGTACTTAGCCAACTTGGTATCCGGTCTGAAACTCGAAAACCGACAGTTCCAGAACGCCGAACGGCACTTGCAAAAACTGCTTCTGCTGAGGACCATGCGGCAAGAAAGACTGAGGTTATGGCATCGGTCATGCGCATTTGTACTGACAAGTACTTACGTCAGTCTCAGGCGCCCGTGACCGACGCCAGATCTAGCCCTTTGGTATTCGGGCCGATAGTGGGCAGCGGAGTACCCATTTGTCAGGACTGCAGCAATGGGAGACGACGAACATCTTTGTGGTCTACTTCTTATTCTCTTTTTTTCTCCAAACTGCACAGAGTGCTGTCTGAACCCAGCACTGAACTGAGCAAACTTGGCTTTGTATAGGGATACAGCCTCATTGACTGACTGTAGAAGCCAGCCAGTTATAATCCAGCAGACACACACATACATACATATATATATATATATACACACACACACATTTTGAAAGAAAAGTAGACTCTCCTCTTCTAAGACAACTGGTCCAAATCAAGAACGGCTCACATAAGGTATTACCTAATATAAAGATGAACTTGAGTATGTATATTACTGCCTGTGCTTACTCTGAATCAAATGCTATTTCATTCCAATTTTCCCATTCAAAGCAGAGAAAACACTGAAATCCATTCAGTTAAGCATTAGCTTAGCTTTGTGTAAAATAAATCCTGATTAGCCTGTGACGGCCGCCAGCCTAGCTAGATAGAATTTTGGTAATAATTCTATGTCCTTGTAAATATGAATATGATCCACAGGCTTGTTTGACAAATGTAAAGAAAACTGTGTATGTTCTGAGCTTCAGGAATGTAACCACAATGCACCCTGCTGGAAGAAAGCTGATGAGTGAAGCAGTTTTGACTGTTTGATCTCAATGTCGGAGACAGGATGTCTGGACCAGCAAATTCTTTTTCTTGTCTTAATTACTAAGGTTTTACATGTATTGCTGTGGTTTCCTGGCAACTGCAAGATCAAAGAAATGTTAACATTTTTAAGTTCTGTGAGCCTTGGAAACTAACCCATAAAGTGTCAAGAATGATATAATGTGAAATGACTCGGCAGTACTTTATCAATTTAAGACTTTCTCAGAGAGAGAGAGAGAATAGAGCAGTTTGGATTTTGTCTGAAGCTGACATCAGCTCACCAGCACTTGCTTTGCTCTGCAAGTAGGATCTTAGACTTTAGTATTTCTCTTAGAGTTAGATAGAAACGTTTCCTATGATTTCTGAACTCTGTAATGTCATTGTGTTGAAGTAATAAGTATTATTGTGTGTTTTTATTTAATTAAATATTTTTAGACCCTTTCAACTGTGGATGTTTTGTGTAGAGATAATTTAAGCTCTAGAGTACTAGAGTACTGCATGCATTTGGTGATGCTGTCCAAACCACTCCAATAGTCTTGCTACGCAGTCACACTTAGTATTTGGATAACAGTAATATTACACAGTGAAATTGGTCACCCTTTGGGTAGGGCCTTATTAGTACCTGATAAGTGTAGTTGGTGGCAGTGATTACTACTTTTATAGCCTGGCAGGAGGGTCATAGCTGGAGAACCTGTGCCAGCCTTCCCAAGGAGTGTCTGTTTGTTTATATGTTTATATATAAACCAAAGTGTGCGTGTGTGTCAGCTACTTGGGCAGGGACATAAAGCACTGGTTGGACAGAGAGGGTACTGAAGATTTTTGCTTTAATACTCTGCTGAGATCTGAACCCTACAGCTGTGCCAGTGGGGAGTCTTGAGGATCTGGAGAGAGAAACCAGCTCCAGACTGACTGTGATCTCTGTGTGCTCTTAAAGGAAATTGTACTTCACTGTGTGTGTACTTGTTATCCTTCCCAGTGTGCATGCCCTCACTGGTGCTAGTGATGTGGATTGAGGCTCCTTGATTACTGGGCCATTGTACGGGCGTCACATGGCCTTCACTAAGTGAGTTAATATTGTAACCTTTTTTATTTTATGACTTCTCATGCTGCAGCAAATGGGGTGATATTCACATTTAACTGTTCATGTCCTCTCTTATATAATCAATTTCTGTTCTCAGAAAACTATAAGTGGAAAAAAAACTAGCTAGTAACCTATCTGATGCTTCTGACGCTACAATTTAATACTTCACTTTCTCACATTTTAAGTTATTTAACTTGAAAGGGCATACTTTTTAATCTACATGTGATACTATGTCTGTCTCTATATTTACTTAGGAAGTTACCAATGCCTTTTTATTTTTATTTAAGCTATTTACTGCTTATTGACAAGCTTGCCTTCCAGCAGCTGCATGGTCACATTTTCATTACACATTGCAGTTTCTATTCTTTATTATCTTATCTCATACACTGTTTATCATAGATTTGTATGCTTTACTTTCTCATCTTCTTTTTACTCCTGCATTCAAGCAGTGTAAACATCACTCTTCTCAGATACAGTACTATTGCGATGCATATGTGTTCATAGGTGCCTTTACAAGTCTAGCCAAACATCCCAAATGTATCTTACAACTTTATGTACTATATTTTGTAAGTCTAGCCAAGTTTTCCAAATGTATCCTGCAAGTTTGTGTGCCTTGTGGCTTATTTTAAGGGGCATATGTAAGCTAGGGCAATAATTACAAGCTGCCTCTGTCCAGTAGAGACATAGGTGCTAGACCAGAGTATATTTCCAATTTTCCATCCACTGTTCCAGGTTTCTCTTAAATAGGGTTGAGGAGCTCTACTTCTCATGGATGGGGAAGCCTGTTCTGGAAAAAAGGAATTGACTGTCACATACCTGTCCCCTCAACATGTCCTGTTTGATGCAAGCAAAGTTTAAATCCTTAAATCAAGTAATTCTGGTGCTATTCATTTTGTAGATGTGCAAAAGGTTTATCAGAGTGTGATCCAAGAATGCATTGTATGGCAGGCATATATCAGCTGTCAAAGCTGGGGTTGGGAGAGTGGCCTAATGGTTAAGGTGTTTGCCTTACAAACACAAGGTACAGGGTTTGAATCTCACAGGGGATAACTGGCTAGGCTTAAAATGGCTCGCAAGGGCAGTTAGCCTAGTACTAGCCTATGAACCTATGAATCTGTAAGAAACAGGTGTAGAGAGAAGGCTTTGAGATGATCTGTATAGGACATGCTGTTTATGTCCTCTATTCTTCTTGTGAAGAACCTCTGTGTATGTTGTTGCTTTATGTCTCGTCAGGTACATGCCAAAGGAGACATTGTACTCAATGATAGGCTAATGATGACTTCTGTGGACCTAGATGCCATGCCCTTGCTTATTACCCGAACAACACAGAATTATTTCCTCACTTCCTTAGACACGTGTTGGTCAAAAGCTGAGTTACTGTTTACATACATACCAAATTCCCTGACTACTGGTTCTGCTCTTAGATGTGTGTTATCGACAAGGTGAGTTTTAAGCCATGGATTTGGCACCAGTTATTTGTCTGCTTTAGTCCTTCCTATGGGATGTTAGTGTCTTGAGGGGATTGTGTGACTGCACATAGTTTGCAATCCTCTGCTAACTTGGTCAGCCAGAGGCCCATGACATTGGCCATGGCTTCAAGACGTAGATGTCAAAAAAGGAGTGGATGCAGACAGACCCCTGAGGGACTCCACTAGTGACCAGTCTCTCTGTGGAGGTGGTCTTCCCCATCCTAACTTCCTGGCTCCTATCAGAGATCCAGCCAGTTATCAGCACGTATCATAGGGGGTTATGTCTGCATCCATAGGTTTTACAATGCCTGAGGGGTATTTTATCATATGCCTTAGCCAGGATAAGGTAGGCAGCATGCACCATTTTGCCTTCATACATTGCCTTGTTGGCCTTCTCGAAGTCCACCAGGCTGAGGAAGGATGGTCTGCCCATGACAAAACTAAACCTGTTTGTATCCAGTGTTTGATTATTGTCTCTGTCCTTATTGATCATGTCCATGGTCTTGTGTATTAAACTAGTTAGACTTTTATGGCCGTGTAGTTCCCAGGGTCCATTGCTGTCCTGCCCTTGTTTAGAGGGATGAGCATTGCAGTTCTCCAGTCACCTGGTACAAAGCCTATCTGGAGGCTATGGTTAAACAGTGACTCCAGTGGTCCTGATATGTCCTGTATTAGGCTGATGTTATTCATGTTTCACTATTGCACATTTGGGTAATCTGCTGGCAGGTTGCCCTCAGTCGGCCTGAATAACAAAGTCTTGGGTCCTGCATTGGTTGCTGTCTCCTCTTCCATGACGTCAGGTCATCAGGAGTATAAAACATGCAGCCGACACCATTTTTATCAGTCTTTCTTGCCGCATGGTGCCCGAAGCAGAAGCAGTTCGCAAGTGCCGGTCAGCCGACTCCTGAAATTTTCGTATTCGAGTTTCAGAACCAAAGTCTTCCAACTAAAGCCAAGTACCCCGTTGGGGAAACTTTTTCTTGCTCCTTACCAATGTCAGTAAAAGTTAATAATTGCATTACTTGTGGGAAGCAAATACCTCATAAGGATTTTCATTTGTACTGTATTCCTTGCCTAGGCCCTGATCACAACGTGCTGTGGGTTTTGTGCTAAATTTAACCAACTCACTATTAAGCGTCGATATATTTTTGCTTCTAAATATTTTGGTTCAAGATGTAACTACCCCAAAATGTCGTCGGTTAGCAATCCGGCTACGGAGTTCACAAAAAACACAATGAAAAAGACAGAGACAGACCGTGAAGGTCCAACACCAACTACTACGCTTCTCCTAAGCCAGTCGCCGGTTCGCTGGTACTCAGTGAGGCGCTTTCGCAGCCCCTGATACCCACTACTTTTGAGTCGCAGGCCTCTACTGAGACCCATTCAGAGTCAGGTATGCTGCGAGATTCGCAAAGTATTGAACCCGCGGATGTCTCTCCCTTGGATGGGTCCGGAGCCGCTGAGCAGGCACCTGCTTCTGAGGGTGTTTTCAGGCCTCAATATTTTTACATTAAACCGACGCCAGCAACAAAAACAAGGTCAAAAACAACTTCTATGTCTAAAAAACTGATGCATGATCCGCGTGCTCAGGCCCCTATGCCTACAAAACGGATCAAAATGGGTGAGGATTTAATTACCTTGATCAGGGGTTCCCACACCACCCCCCGCTAAGAGGCCTAGGCAAGGCCCTGATTATGAATCTTCAGATCAGGTTTCCATTTCTTCTGATCAGGAATTTTCATTTCCACCCTACGAGGATTCTGATGCAGAGGAATCCATCCCATCTGCATCTCCTCCAGAGGATTACTCTTTTGGAGAGACTTTGCATACTTTAAGGGAACATTTTCACTGGGAGAGTCAGGACTTCTCTGAATCAAAAAAGAGGCTTAGGGATTTCCTTCTTCCTCAGCATAGGCCTTTGGCAATACCTCCTGTATTAGACATTGTTGATGTGTTCTCGGAATCAAGCATGGCTCCTGATTCCCTGTCTCTGGCTCCTAGTAAGCCAGACAGATATTACAGGGTTCCTTACTCCCACAAATTTCTTTTCAAAAATCCTGCTGTTGATCCGGAGACTATTTCTCAGGGTCCCAAGGGTGTTAAGGCTTCTACAGCCAAAAATCCTACCCCTTCTGATAGAGATTCCAGGGTGCTGGATAGATGAGGTAAGAAGGTTTATACGTCTGCAACCTTGGCAATCGGGGCTTTAAACTGTCAGTTTCATATGCTTAAATATCAATAGGGGGTTGGGAGGGTGGCCTAATGGTTAAGGTGTTTGCCTTACAAACACAAGGTGCATGGTTTGAGTCTCGCAAGGGATAATTGGCTAGGCTTAAAATGGCTCGCAAGGGAAGTTAGCTTAGTACTAACCTATGAACAGTATGTCATGGGCTTACTGAAACAGAAAATGATGTTGATTTCTAATTGTGTGGAAAATGTTACAGGATTTATTGCATTCAGCAGAACAGGTTGGAAAGCATACTTGATTCCTTGGAGGCCTCTTGTAGGGCCACCATTACTGGATCTGTGGTTAGAAGGCATGCCTGGCTCAAAGAGCAAAATCTGCCTGATCATGTTAAAGCTAAATTGTTGGATGCCCCTTTGCAGCATGATACTCTGGTAATAATCTATGCAAACTGTAAAAGATTTCTTGCAAGTACAGCCACCCGGGTTCAGTAGGCATTGGCATAATAAAAATTGGTCCTTTCCTGTGTCCAACAGAGCCAGTCAGGGCAAACCCAGGTGCTAAAAAGGCTCCAGATATCAATCACAGGGTTCTTACAGGTCAAAGCAATGGGGTGCCTCCATACCTCTCAACCTGGAAACATCAAAAATCTGGACAAGGCCCATGAAAAATAGGTACAAATCTGTACACTGATTAACATAAAATTTGCATTCACAATTATGTAGCCCCACCTACTTCAATGGAATTGTGGGATACCAACTTTAAAACAAACTGAAGAACAGACTACCAAAATATGGCTCTAGCCCAGAGTCCCCCTGCAGCCATTCCAATGTCCCATTACTTGGCCATTTCACCCCATCTACCCTAAACACTAATGTGCACACTGGTTTACTTCTACAATGATTATTTAGATTTTATTTTACATTTTATAGCACAAACACTAACAGACATCTCACAATGAAAATAGACTTAGCATTAAAACTTCTCTGCGGTCTTCCCTTGAATCTCACATTCATTGAAACAGCACTGAAACCCACATCCAAGGAAAATGCATCTGGCCAATGGGGGATAAAGATTACCTTTGGGGTGTTTTCAAATCCTATGAGACCTGATATATATAACTCCTTGATTAGCTTACCATTAGCTGGTATAAGTAATAAGATTCATATTCCCATCCTGTGTTACAATCACATCTTTGTAGAGGTAATTAGATCCTTGATTAGGATGGATTATTCCTCAGAATGAATAAACACACTACATTGGGTCTTGTGTTCTGCTCCCAGTAATATCAGTGCCACAGGTACACTAGAACTACTTTACCACATGCCTGTCTTCTTGCTGATCAGGGACAACAGTCTAATTGTGATGGAACACAAATATATTTAGTCAAGGAGTCAGACTTCAACTTTGAACTGTCTGATACACTGTTCAGGAAGAATTTACTGTATGGACCCTCCAAAAAAAAGTAAATAAAATTCTACTATTCTGTGGTGCACATCACTCCTTTATTAGGGGGCAATAGGAATTGCTGCATCTTATGCTAATTTGTTTATTGTAAAGTTCAGACTTGTATCATTTTTAGTAATACTTATTTTGTTGTACTTTGTGTTAAGTTATTTTATGGTACGATCTGAACTGCTGAGCTGCTATCTCATTCTATAACGTCTATTTCGATTCCACCCCTGTTCTGCTTCCCCACCTCTGCTAACACGCCTGCTTCTGACTCTGCCCTACTGCCAGTTTCTTTTCTATCCCATTACCTAGTCACATTATAGCTGTACAGGGTTATATACTTACTCTACCTTGCACCTCTCTATTTACCACATTTTCTTTTCTCTCCCCACAGTTTTGAGTCTTAATTTCCCACTGCCTGCCAAGGACACTAACTGCATTAAACATTTAGCATTTTATTGGTTCTCCTAAGCGTTGTAGTTATTTTAGGAACCTTGCCAGTATATCACCCGAAGAAGAGCGCTTGTGGATATAAACTACACGTATGTCATGTAATTTAAGACATGTTATTCATATTTAGTAAGGACAGTATATTTTCGACATCTGGTTTGGACTACACACCAGGCCAGGAAGCATTTACATCAGATTTAGTTCCAATCTAGGGTTAATAGCACGCAGTTTGAGGAGCGCCCCCCCCCCCCATTAACAACGCTATCATAGATAAACACAAGTAGAATAAAAGCACGGTGGTGCTACATGGGCAGATAGATAAACACACAGCAAAATAAAAGCGCGGTGGTGCTACAACGGCAAATAAACACACAGCAAAATAAAAGCATGGTGTTGCTACAACGGCAAATAAACACACAGCAAAATAAAAGCATGGTAGTGCTACAACGGCAGACAGATAAACACACAGCAAAATAAAAGCATGATGCTACAATGGCAGATAAACATACACGCACAATCTCTAGCTCAGATAATCAACTTGCAATAACGGCTTGCAACGCAACCAAAGATGTTTCTCCCAGCATGAAAACACTAAGAATCCTACCCTTCCTTCGCAGCAGAATCAATGCAGCAGTGAGTCGAGTGACGAGTTCTCTCTGTTCAATAACGGCTCGCAACCAATGCAGCAGTTTAACGGCTCCCTTCAATACCGGCAGAATGCCCATTATATTACAAGTATCATTCTGTTAAGCCCAGCCGGAATGCAAGCTCCACATACCCATATTTCACACAAAATAAAGAGAGGCAAGGCAACCAAAGATAATGCAGCAGTTTAATGGCTCTAACAGAGGCGATCAAAGACAATGCAGCAATTTAATGGAGGAAATGCAAGCTCTTAGCTCCGTATATCGCAAGCAGCATTCTGTTAACTTAAGTGCGGCCAAACCAAAAGATAAATGTTTCCCCGCTCTCCATTTGAACAGCTGGGATGCAAGCTCAATTCTGACAGGCTGGCTGACTGAGCTGACGTCATCACGTACGTGATGACGTCAGCTCAAAAGTGGAAAAAAATAAAAATAAAGAAAAACTCGGAAATGAAGGGGTGCCACTCGGGAATCGTGGCACCCCATTGTTTGGACCCCAAAACTCGGTAAAAACCGAGAAATTCGGGACGGTTGGGAGGTTTGGGTGCCTCCACCTCCAGATCTGGAGGAAACAAAGCACAACCCCTACAGTAAGCAGTCTCAGTGACTTCCCTCTATCATCTCCAAGCACTTATCTTTTGGCAGCCCCCTTTGGGGAAAGCTAGCACTTTATGCTCAAAATTGGCAGTTAATTACCCAGGACAAGTGGGTATTACACATAGTATCCCAGGGGTACAGATTTCATTTCCATACTTTGCCAATTCCAAACGGATGGCCGGATCTACAACGAAACCACTGGGCAGAGGCCCAGAAACAAGTTATGTCCCTCATGGATATGAGGGCTATTTAATCGGTACCAGAAAAGGAAAAAGGACAAGGATTTTATTCAAGATTTTTCCTGGTACCCAGAAAAGACAATTCATGGCGTCCAATACTGGACTTCTCGATTCTGAGCACATTCCTGGACATTCCAAAATTCAAAATGCTGACTTTACAACAGCTACTGCCTATGCTAGGCAAGAATGCTTGGTTAGTAACCTTAGACTTAAAAGAGGCATATACCAATAAGGGAATCATGCAGAAGATACCTCCACTTCAAAGCAGGTTTTTTGCATTTCCAATTCTCTGCACTGCCCTTTGGCTTATCTACTGCGCCCAGGGTCTTTACAAAGTGCCTGGCACCAGTAATTGCATTCTGCAGACAAAGAAGCATTCAAATTTATCCTTATCTGGACAATTGTCTCATTCAAGCAGAGGACAAGGACACTCCAACATCTTGCATGCCTAGGGTACACCATAAATGAAAAGAAATCACAACTGGTACCCTCTCAAATTACATTCCTGGGTGCAAGCTTGAATACAACTGCCCAGATGGCTTACCTCATGCCAGACAGACAATTGACAACATACTTCAAACAAATGGCAACAAAATCCCAGTTATCTGCAAGACAAATTCTGCAGTCTTTGGGGTTCATGGCATCCTGCATTCTACTAATTCCATATGCGAGACTACATATGAGGAAACTTCAATGGTACCTAAAATGTTTATGGAGTCAACATTGTCACAGCCTGGAAACAATGATTCCTCTCATTCCCTGCCTACAACAAGAGTTTCTTTGGTGGGCAGAGACATGTCACCAAAACAAGGGACTGTCATTCACTCTACCCCCTGCCACCCAAACCCTAACTACAGATACATCAGACTATGCTTGGGGGGGCCCACCTGGCAGGGAGATGCATTCAGGGCAAATGGAGCCCGAACCAAATGCACCTGCATATCAACCAGAAAGAAATGCTAGCTGTTCAGAATGCTCTGATTGCCTTCAAGGACTTACTTCATCCAGGACAACTACTGATAAAGACGGACAACAACACAGTTATGTGGTACATAAACAAGCAGGGGGGTACACATTCCTACCCCTTTTGCAGACTAGCCATGGCCTTGTGGAACACAGCCTTGACTCCAAGTACATCTTCAAGCTCAGTTCCTGCCAGGAAAGCAAAATACTCTGGCAGATGACTTAAGCAGAAATCTTATGGACCCACATAAATGGAAACTGAATCCACAAATCTTCAGCATGTTAACACAGAAATGGGGGAGCCCAGACATAGATCTATTTGCCTCTCCCCAAAACTATCAGTTGGACAAATTTTGCACAAGAACTCATCACAAAAAAGCATGGAAAGCGGATGCTCTATCCTTCAGCTGGTATCCTTCAGCTGGAAAAACCTATCAGTCTATGCCTTTCCCCCTCTGCCTCTACTCTCCAAGGTCGTAGACAGGAAAAACCAAAAATGATCCTAATTGCTCCATACTGGCCTCGCCAGCACTGGTACCTGCTTCTAAGGAATATGTCACACCTTCCTCCGTGGTACTTGCCTCAAACACATCATCTACTGTCTCAGCAGAACTATCAAATTCTGCACACTCCGCTCCAAACTCTGAATCTTGCAGCATGGCTAATCAACTAATTATTCAAACCACATCTCTCGGTAAACCTGTGGTGGATGTCATTTTGGATGCCAGAAGGCCTAGTACCAGAAAATCTTATGCTGATAAATGGAAGAGATTCTGTGCTTGGAATCAAGCACAAGGAATAGACACAGCAAAGCCCAATATGCCTCAGATTTTACAATAGTTAACTGAGATGCTTGACAAGGGCTTATCTTTTTCTTCAATAAAAATCCATGCCTCTGCCATCTCAGCTCATTACAACAAAAAGCCCCCCCCCTCTTTTCTCATCCACTGCTTAAACAGTATCTCGGAGGGGCCAACAATTTAAGGCCTCCCAGGAGAACACCTACTCCTGCATGGGACCTAAATTGTGTGCTGGAAAAACTCACCCTGCCTCCTTTTGAACCAGCAGCTACTGCGGATATAAAATTTCTATCTTGGAAGACAGCTTTTCTTTTTGCAGTCACTTCAACAAGAAGGCTTTCAGAACTACAGGCTCTCATGGCAGTGGATCCTTTCATTATATTTTAACCTGACAGGGTGGTCTTCAGGACCAATCCTTTTATGCCTAAGGTGGTATCCAGTGTAGTTCTTAACCAGACCATTCACCTGCCAACTTTTCTCCAAAATGAAACAAGGAGGAGCGGACTCTGCATTCATTGGATGTACACAGACAACTAAGATTCTACTTAAACAGGACAAAATCTCTTAAGAAAGTCTGAGCAACTACTGGTAGCATTTGCTGCAGGATCAGAGGGGAAGGCTATATCAAAGCAGACTATTTCTAAATGGATAAGCCACTGCATTCGTTTCTGCTATTTGCACCATGGTAAACCTGTGCCCAAGGGGATCGGATCCCATTCCACCTGGGCTGCCTCTACTTCAGCAGCTTTTCTCAGTGGGGGTCCCAACCAAAGACATTCTAGAAACTGCTACTTGGAGCTCCATTTATACGTTCACAAAGCATTACCATATACCTCTCTTCTCTAAATCCAGGGCAGGCTTTGCCACTGCAGTCCTGCAGGGCCTTATAGCTGCCCTCAATGCTGTTTAGTTCCATCCTCCCATCCATAGCTTTAGGATTCTACCCAAATGTAATGACTGCAACAGTGAAACACGAAGAACATAGTACAGTTGTGTACACTTGCCATAAATGTAGATGTTAGAGTGTATTCACTGTTGCAGTCCGGGTTACCCACCCGCTATCCCCCATTCTATACCTTTTCTTTCCTTCACTATACTCAAAAGCCTTTGTGGTGTATTTGCTTTTAGTTGAGGGTAAATTTTATGTTTCTAAGGTGCATTTATATATTTACAGTTTATATATATTTTTGCTCCCCATTTGGGGGGCACCTGACATCTGTAAGGTAAATTTGACTACACAGTAATATATGTAGCTGCATGGATATATAAAAGGTTGCAGCCATTACATTCTTGTTAACAAATACGATAGAAACACTAGTGACAATTAAGTATGATAGCATATATAAGCATGTGGGGGTAGGAATATGCTTGAGAAGTAATTAACTTGTAATGTTTGAGTTTCTGTGCAGTAGGTCCTCAAGGAAGCTATAGCTGTGTACTAAGGGTATATAGGGGAAATAACTGACCGTCTCCAAGAGTAAGATTGTTTAACTTTGGAAGTAGACGGTAGATGAACGTTATGGCAGGCAGATGTGTGAATGAAACAGGGAAAATGGAAGTAACTGGAGGAAGAATGAAGTATGACAAAGGACATTATGTAAGGGAACAGGAGTAAAATAGGAGATTGTTAGGCCACTATGAATCCTGTTGGGTAAAAGGTCAGGCTATGAAGAAACATGGGGAGGGGAAGCACCATATGTAGAGGAAAGAAGGGACAGCAAATTATGAATAGGATATATTGTAGTGGCATTTGTTGCACAGAAGTTTAAGGATGAAAGCATAGTATTGCATGACAAAAAGGGATAAATTATATGAGAAAGAGATACAGAGGGGTCATTTTTAATGTAAATAAGAAATGGATTATAAGAGCTGGAAAGGGAAGATGGAGGAGGGACATCACTATCCTACTGGTAAGTGGTTTGGTGAGGTGGGGTACCAAAATATCATTGAAGGAGAAAGAAAAATAAAATGGGAAACCAAATTATTTCCTCATCTTTCCTCAGTCTTTGAAGTATGGGATGTAAGGAAGTAAGTGAAGGCAGAAGACCAGGTTGTGCAGTCTTGGATAAGAGGGATAATAGAGGGTTATGTCTGTACAAGGGGAATGGAGCAAGAACGTGTGACTTCATGCAGTGTTCACTATCAGGGTATTGACAGAAAACAGGGCCTTCAGGAGGGTAGGACCAAAAATACAACCAAGAACTCTGAAGACAGAAGTGCAATGTATAAATATGTACCTAGTTAAATGGAGGAGGGTAAGGGGAGAATAAAAAGTGACAGATAATCTTAGGGCAGCAATTAAAAAGGCAGTAGTTTTGTTGGGGAAGGAAGGAGTATAAAACTGCAAAGGTTGGAAGAAAGTGCAATGTAAGCAGCACAAGACGGTTAAGAATAAGGAGGGAGTTTGGAAGAAGTATTATAGAGATTACCAATGGCAAACATGGGAAGGATTGATATTAAGGCATGGAATGTTAATGGACTAGGTAAGAGAAGTAAATGGTGATGATATTGGCACATTTAGGGAGAGCAAAGGTGCAGATACTCACCCTTCAAGAAATGCACTTGTTAGCTGAGGGACATAACTTGGTTAGGGCATATAGATTGGTGGCTACCGCCTTGCTGAACTAAATAGAGCAGGGTGGTAATACCTGTGAATAAGGCCCTTCTTTAAAGGGTAGAGGATAGGAAAGGAAGGTATGCAGGAGTTAAAGCTATGGTAAACGGGATAATGGTGACAGTATTGACAGTTTGTCCCATCAGGGACTGTAGTAAAAGGACTATAGAGGAATTCTAGCAGAGTCAGTAAAGTTTCATGAAGGAGTTGTCCTTTGTTTAGGCAACTGGAACATAACAGTGAAAACGAAAGAAGTAAATAAGGCAACAAGACAGAAAAATATCCTAAAAGAGGGGAGATTATTGAAGTAATACGTGAGACTGATAGGATGGAAGGGCGTCGGTGGAAATCGGTCCAGAGATGGTAAAAGGAGGTGACTTCACCCGTTTCACGAGTAGGTACAGAACATGGTCAAGGAATGACCGTGTATATAAAACATTAGAACATACAGATGGTAAGAAAAGTGATTACAGAGCCACTAGCACTTGTGGATCGTGCCTTGATAGGAATACTGTTAAAGACAGAATCTGAGGAGAGGCTAGAAAGATCCTGGAGTCTTACAATCTTTGTTTTTAAATAACAAAAAGGCCTGGCTTGCCAGGATAGTAAGGGAAGCTATGAGGGGAGAAGGACACACTTTGGAGAAGAGAAATGAGCAGGTAATGAGTGAGATAATGTAATAATGAAATATACGAAGAATAACAGAGTACAAGATCAATTAAGAGAGAAATTACTGGAGTTCGGGGGGGTGAAGGGGTTATGGGGGGGGAGATAATGCAAAAAAAATATGGAAGGGGAAAGATGAACAAAAATTGGAAGATTGCAGTAGAGAAGCTTATTGCTTCAGTAAACCCCAAGGCAACTAAGGCACTAGCAGCAAGATTAAGGCAGTAGGAGGTGGAAAGGGGCATTTTTGAGATTAGAAAAAAGGAGAAGATAAGGTAAGGATAAAGCTAGGAGAGCTAGTGGAGTGCTTTTAATGAGTCCTATCAGATGTGTAAAAGGAAGGAGGTTGGGAGTGGCTGTTCTTAAAATTAGTGGAAGTGGATAAGGCCCATAGTTTTTAATTGTGCCAATTAGTAAGGAAGGCATAAGGTAAACTTGGGACAAAATCGCAAATGGGAAACCCCAGAATTGATGACTTACTGAGAGATGTATGAAGATTAGTAGGAGAAGAAGTGATTGGAAGGTGGAGCTGTTTAATCAGGTAATGAGTGGAGGGGACTGCGCTAAGTTTGTGGAAGGAGGAGGTTATGGTGTTCCTAAAGGAAGGTAAAGACCTAAAATTACCAGCCACATATAGGCCAATATCTATAATGAATCGTGATTAGAAATGTTCTATGTACAATGACTGGTGGGGTAGGGAAGCTACTGCTAAAGATGATCCATCATGATCAAATGGGTTTTGTCAGTGGGCGTAGAACAACTGATAACCTAAAAAAGACTTTGCTTTATTTCAATATATTCAAGTGAAAAAATAAAGAATTAGCCATATCTCACCAGAAGCAGGAAAGCGTTTGACAGAGAAGAGTAGGCGTAACTTTTTTGAGAGAGTTTTTAAAGGTGGAACATTTCAGAAGAATGGGTAGTGATGATAAGGTTAATATATGTAGAAGTATGTGTGAGAGTTCAGATTAGAACAAGATTTTCAGAGAAGGTGAACACAGAGCACAAGGTAGGGGTGTTTGCTATCCCTACTTCTCTTTGTAATGTATATAAAAGCTGTGGCAGATGCAATTGGGATGACCAGCATAACATATAGGTGGGGGTGACAGGAGAAAAAATTTTTGGACGATGTAGTAATCATATTAAAGAGCTCAAGAAGGATCTAGGGAAATTATGGAAGATTTTTGAAGTCAGTCAAGGTATAAGATTAACCAGTAGAAAACAAAAGCTGTATGAGTAAGTAATAGAGAAGGGGAGAATAAAGGGCAAAGGATAAAATGTAAAGAGGAAATGACATATATTAAGGGGTGAAGATAGGAGAAACAGTAGAAGAATCTTTGAAGAGAACATATGATAAGGTGTATGTGATGACAAAAATACATTTGGAGATTGAAGATACTAAAGTTAGATATAGACCACAGGGTACAGATAATTCAGATGTGTATTACAAGTGTGTTTATAATTCTGGACATGCAGCATTTTTAATATGCCTGGGAATGGAATGTTAAAGTGAAACATGCATGTTGTATTAACGGAGCTATCTGTGAGATACACAAAGTTGTGCAGGAGATAGACTGTATAAGGAGGGACGTTGAATCTCTGAAAGGATTGTTGTAGAGTTGGAAGATGCAGTTGAAAGAAGGGGAGAACGTGGAGCAAGAGAAGAAAAAGACAATGTAAGAAAGGTTTTGGAACCTCAGTTCATCAAGAAGTGTCGGGAAAATATAGTGAAACTACTTAGCTATATCACAAAATTGAGGACGTTGGGGATACTTGCATGGAATTGTCTGTAGAATACTTTTACAGTCTGACAAGATTAGCTAAGATGTCTGGGTGCTGATGACAGAGAGGACATAGGCTATACATTCTGGGAGTGTATGAAATTAGGCAGGTTTAAGATGGAAACAGAGAAGATGACAGAAATAATACTGATTTTATAAAACTCTTTCCATTGAGTACATTAATTCAATCCCAGAAGACAGTAGATAGATATTCAGTTTATTTATGACAGCTGGGAATAAGGCAGTCACAAACAAGTGGAAGTGTCAGGAAGAGCATACAGGAAAAGAGGCGGAGATGCTAATGCTACAAGTTGTAGATGAACAGTTGGTGAAAGAGATAATGAAGCCAAATTTCAGCAGAAATGAGGTAATTGGATGGAATAAGCAAAGATAAGATGCTCAGGGTGAAGCAATGGTATCAGGGAAAGGCAAAACGGTTGATGAGAGAATAAGAGCAAAAGAGCAAGGAGGGATAAGAATAGACTGTGTGGGAAGGAAGGAAGCGGAAAGGAATGCTTCCTAGGAATAAGGGGGGAAAGGGTGATGTATATAGTTGTAAATTACTTGTCAAAGCATGAGAAATTGGAAGGAAGGAATCCAATGACTGTGGTAAACTGAGATTAAAGGAATCTTCAGCAGCAAAATATTAAATCATTTTGGATAAGTGGTTAATTAGTAAGATATTTGGCTGCATGGGAAAATACACTTAATTAATGAAACGTTGTAAGCCCTGGTTATGGACTGTCTAGTCTGTGTCAGAAAAGTGTGTATAATAGGTTATTGCTGAATGTAAATGAGCACTCATCAGGGCAAAAAAAAAAAACAAGCACACCATGCATGTGGACTACTTGTCATGTAATGCATTACTTGTTGAATAAATATTCTCTCTTGTGGGGAAAAAAAGAAGCAACTCTTCCTGGTACATTTGCATCTTTACTAGAATGGTTCTTGGTGGCTTCCTGTTGACAGACTTTGTACATGATGTGCCATCTCAACAGTTCCTCCTGCAGAGCAGTAGTTCAGTTCTTAAAAGTAATAATATAGTGTACTCCCTACATTTTCCCTGGAATGGCAAAAAAAATTGGATTTTCTGTGTGCTCTGTCTTCTAGTTCTACTTGAGAAGCACCATGTTCTTATCCTTTCATTTATTCAAATCTCTGACTTCAAGTATTACATTAGTCCATCTGAATGGGCACTCAGTGCTTTTTTTTTTTCCACCTTATGTATTCTTTTAGTGTCTCACGTATTTTGAACACCTCTGACTGCATTTGTTTTATTTTGTCTTCTCATTTGTTGAAAGCCATCTCGTGTATCGAGGTACAAATTGGTCAGCTTCTTGCTAGTTGATCACAAGCCCCTCCCCCCCCCCCAACTATAATTTTCATGTCCTTTTTTCACCAATTTCCTTTAGACTTGCCAGATTTTTCCACGAATTGACAACCATCCATTGTATTCACTGGCCAATAACCAAATTCTTTCAAAATTAATAGCTTTTTTGCCAAGTATTTTTTTTTTTTTTTTTTTTTTTTTTACACGTTGGGTGAGTTCTAATCAGCATGTAGCTCAGGCAGCAATCATCTTAGAATGTCCAAAATGTATTACAACACATTGACTGTAAACTAAACCTTGCAGAATGTCTTCTAAACTTTCTATATGTCTCTTATGTGGAGTATCTTGGGAAAAATCTCCATGCAGGTGTTTAATTTTATCCTTATGAGAAACCAGCTACCTCAACTAAGTAATAGTCCACCATGCCAAGGCATATGCGGTCTTTCGTTGTGCTGCTGCCCCTTTTTTCCATTTCAGAAGTGCATATCGCAAATATTTTTTTGAAGCACTTGCCTCATTACATGGAAATAATCAGAGGTGATGTGACAGATCATTTTAGTTGTAGAATTTGATAATTATTGTAATTTCCTTTTCTGAGTCATATGTCTTTCTACTATTACCATGAGTCACATGGATGACTTCTCTATGCCAGTTCTAGTCATATGTCTTTCTACTATTACCATGAGTCACATGGATGACTTCTCTATGCCAGTTCTTTTTGTATACATAGTAATTTTTCTATTTTTATGGACTTTATTGTATCCTGTTGATGCCCATGTTTGTGTTCTAGTTTGTGTGTTGGATATTCTGTAAGGCAGCCCAAGTGTAGGTTGCATCTATGCATTTCAGATTTATTTTGCTTCTGTTTTTTAGATCTAATGTTTGCTGACCTCGTCCACCTGATGCCTTGACTTTGACCATTCTACCTATTTTTCAACTATGTAACCCTTCTTAAAAAGGGGGGGGTGCTGGGAAATGTAACAAGAGTAGCCTTACCGGAGATGGTCAGAGTCTTCTGTTCCCATTCCTGATACGCAGTTCATCTTGTTTGGATATAGTCATGTACTCATACACTTTGCTGTAAGAGTGTCATCGTGTTACTAATGTTGACAGCCATATTATTAGTAGTTTTCAGAAGACAATGGCCATACAGCAATAAACACTACTGTCCCACTTTACTGAGATGGCTGCTTAATCCTCCTTCCCCCTGGAATGTGAAAATGTTATTAATCACACCAGGTCACTGATGGTGTGGCTACCCATTCTTGCACCATTATGCAAATGATTTTGAATCTTTCTAATGCCAGCATTGTTCTCTGCAAAAGTAGTGAAGCATGTTTTCTGACGGAGCAGCTGGTAACTAGGCACACTTTATTTTTTCCAGACATTGAACACAGGTTGGTTATGGCATCTAAAGAAGCAATTGTGACTGTACGCCTGGTTCGTTCTTTTGAGCACCGTAACTTTAAACCTGTGGTGTATCAGAATGTTGACCTGAACCAAACTGTAAAGGACTTCATGGAATTTGTAAAGAATGGTAAGAGAAGTAATGAAACTTCATGGAATTTGTAAAGAATGGTAAGAGTAATGAAACTTCATGGAATTTGTAAAGAATGGCAAGAGAAGTAATGAAACATTGGTGTGTGTTTAGACCTTTCTAACATTTTATGCAGTACATGTATATGTTTTGCATATGATCATATGCTTGATTTGACATGAAAGATTGTTTTCTATTAAAGCTGTATAATGTGATGTGGATTTTTGCATTGCTTTGTGTACACTGACAAGCCACTTGCCTTACATGCAGCTATTTGCACTTACTACAGAACTTGTACATGTTATATACTTCAGCCCCTGTATAATTCTTATAATAGAATACAACTTTTTAAACTGTATGAAAAGGGTACAAGTTAAGCATCTAACTCCAAATGCTGCATACATCTAAAGCAGCCAAACTGGCTATGTGGCATTTTGGGAAGAGGCTCTCGCCCTTTATTGTTTTGTGTGCCCTGATAAACTTACAAATGACAACAGCAGCACCCAAGTACGCAGATCTCTCCTATAATTCAAAAAGTGGTCAATAGTAAAATCAGAAGAGCACCCCTTTATGGGTAGGTTTAATGTCTAAGCCTTTTTGGGTTTGTAGCACCATGAGAGGAATGGATCCCATTCCTAAGTAAAAGTACGATTAAAGGTCATGAAATTAGTATTGTTACAATCTTTGTTTACCAGAAGTGCTCTTTCCAGCACCCTCAATGTGCCCAGAACTGACTGACTTCTGTAATTCATATAGAGTTACATATATCACTAGAACTTTTTTTTTTATGAGACCCACTGCTACTGCTATTGGAACTGTCTGGCTATCCTTCCACATTGCCCTCATTTCTGCCTGCAAATCCTGGTATTTTATGATTTTTGTCTCTCTCTGAACATAAATAAACACTGGATGTAGCAGTTTCAATAATCAATGCTACTTTTGCCTTCTTTTTGTGGACTACTGTATCTGGTTTTCTCGCAGCTATTTTTTGAACTGTTGGTAATGGGTGAGCCCATGTGATATAGACTTCATCATTTTCTATAATGGTTTGTAGCACAATCCCCATTGCAACAGTCTTGCCGCATTATTATGGCTTTTCATTATACTGACCCTCTGCCATTAGAGTATCACACCCAGCAACAAGATTGATTACCATTTCCAGTTGTTTTACAATACCTGCATTTGTCTGTTTCTCCCACATGTTCGCTGGACTTTGTAAACCAACATTTATGTTGTCCAGTATCCTGGGCCACCAATATTAACCTTTCAACTTTTGGTTTAAATTCACTTCTCTTTAACTATTCCTGCATCAGATCCTGATTGATATGAGGTTGTTCCAGGAGTTTTCAGTACTTGGAACTATATTTATGCCTTTTCTGCATTTGTTCCCTTCTCATCTGATCCTTCTCCTTGTATTCTTTTTTTTGTATTATGGCACATTCACTTGCTGCCTGATTTTTGTCTCCTTCAAGTCTGATCTTCATCACTGCTTGACACAGATATGCTTCTGCTAAACAAAGCAGGGAAGTCATCTTGGGCATGTTCTACTCATGTTTTAAAACTTTCAATATGTTTGATCTGGTGAAGTCTGTAGATAATGTATACGGTCTTGCAATTGCAAATCTGTACACGTAATCAGTTTTGGGGAAGTGTCATGCCTCCTTCAGAACAAATGTATAGTCGTGGTATACACTGAATTTTATCATTTGAAGCATTTCTGGTTTTCCTGTCCAACTGATCCAATACTGTTTGGTGTCAGTCAATCACCCCAAAACTGTAAACTAGAACAGGAAGAGCACATTGGTTTATACCTTGGACTTTAGGTGTTAGAGCTGTTTTCAGTGTTAATCTTCTAAAATATTCCTTACTGAGTTTTGTTTGCATTTCTTCATGATTTATTGTCTACCTTTCATTAATTCCCAAATATGTATACACACATTCCCTCGCTTAAGTTCCTTTACATCACATTCCTGTCCCAGACCGATATTTTGTTGGTGCTGCAGCTTTCCTGCTTTAAATGTTGCTTTTGCACATTTATCAAGACCAAATGATATCCTTATATCATCTGCGAAAGTTTTAACCACTTGCAGTTGTGTTTTCATTTCCTCACCTGATGAGCTACACAGTAGTTTTAAGTCATCCACAAAAAGAAAATAAGTATTTACACGTGGTTGTTTTCTGGACGCCAAACTGTAACCATGACCTAATCTGTTAAGTAAATACCTTAATGGGTTAAGGGCAAGACAAAAGAGCAGCTGTGACCACGACAAACTGGAATATCCCCCCTTTGACTTTTTTATCTCTGTGATAATAATTTGTCAATTATCATGGCTCATCTGCAAAGTGGTTTGCAATGTTTTATGGTCACTGTAATGAAATTGATCAATGTAGTGTGTATTTTATATATCTGTAAGCAACTCTTTATCCGTGAATGTAGGATACTGATAAATGCTTTTTTGTAATCTATCCATGCCATACCTAGATTCTTCCCCTTTTTACAATTCTCCATTATGACTTCATCAAAAAATTATGACTTTCTTTTGTTACCCTTTTGCTCTATTGCCATGATCGAGTTTTCTGAAGGACTGTAAACTCTGTTGGCATCAATTCCACTATATTGTTTACACATTATCAGAAGGCAAGTTACTGGTCTATAGTTTTAAGGATAGCTTGCAATTTCACTCTTGAGGAGTATCTTTTTCTTTTTGTTAACCAGGTTGGTGTCTGTCTGGGATGCGCATACAAGTAGCTCTTACCCTAAGACTAAATCTTCGTGTAAAGATGTTAATATTTTTAGCCAGAGGTTAGGTACTACATCTGGGCCTTGAGTTTTACACTTAGGATCTTTTTGTAATTGTATTCCAATTTCTCTGGCCATTACTTCATCCTATTTCATATCTTGTATATTTGAACTTCTTACTATTTTACTTAGGTTCATAGGTTTATACTAGGCTATCTGCCCTAAGGCATTTATAAGCCTAGCCCAAATTTTTGTGGCTTACGCCACCCCTTATATGAAAAATGCTATCCATTCAGCAGCTTTAAGCTCTACAGGATCTTCATAAGTATTTCAGCAAAAAATGTCTCTCTCCTTTTTTTTTTGGTGGTGTTTCTATTTCTTTTGCTTTATTTCCCAATTCCCTATAAAACTTTTTTGGGTCATTAATGAATTGCTTATTTTGTACTTTTCCTTTTATATTTATCTGCATATCTTCTAAGTTTTTCTGCCTGTGCTGACATCTTTAGTTTATTATTTGCAATAGTGTGTGATAGGCAGTTTTGTTTTTAGAGAAAGTTCTACACAGGTTTGTGTTCTGGGTTGACTACACTTGATCATTTAGCATTTCAAATTTTACGCTTCAGACAAGAGTATGTTCTATATAATAATTTTAATGTTTTCCACTTATTGGGCTTTGTCTTCTAAATGTTTTCTTAGTATTATTTCTTATTTTACAATAACACTTTGAGAGTGTTTAATTTTTGTAATGCTTGGCGCCTTGAAGGCTTTTTAAGGAATGCAGGAAGCTGCTAAACTGTTTCTGAGGCAGTTCCTGCTTTACTGGAACAAAATTGCTCAAACTATTAAACTCTCTGTGTACTGGTGACTTTCCTGGTCAGAATTTTTTGTTTTAAGTTTTGGGGTGCACTGGGTCGTGGTGATTTTGGTTACAAATCTTTTTGAATATCTTGCATCTGGAAATTATGGGCTTCTTGCATAACAGCAACAATACATAAATTCTTTCTCACCCTCAATAGTCCACTGTGTCATCTTTATGGCTCTTTTTTTTTTAGGCGGTCAGTTTTTGTGGTCTACTTCTACAGCAGCAGCCCTCCCCCCCAAAAAAAAAAAGCTTGGCCTAACCCCATTGTAGGAATGTTTCTGTGTTCTGAGGATTCTACACTGCAATTTTTCTAGTCTTGGCACCAGTGTACATACCAGGAATGGGTACTTCTTTAAATCCTGGGACTTGTGCACCCGGCTGTCTTTTCTTAACCTATCTCTGTCCATGATATATGCTGTGTAAAATATAGTCTATATATATCAATGTCAACTTGGTGAGATTTTATGAAAACAGGCTCCACCACGTGAAGGTATACTTGCCAAGACTTGAGGATGAATTCAGTTCCAGCAATACTTCTCCTTTTCCTGCTGATTTTATTATTTCTCTATTCAGACCCCCCCCCGTTAGGAAGGCAGCCTGTCAGAAAACATGCAGACAGAATAAACGGAATTATACAATGACCCTCTCCCATTAATATTCCAAAACGTGCATGCTGATTGGCCAGTGTGTCGGTTGTAAATCCCACAATATACCAACGGAAAAAGGTCCAGTCACCCAGACTTTTTTCCATTGGTATAAGGTGTCCAAAAATTTTTTTTTTTTTTTGCCATAACAGAGGTGCTTTTGAAACATTTGTACTGTGAAATACAGTTTCGTTAAGACTGTTGGGCAAAATTTAAGAAGGCCAGAAGAGATTAATACCGTTGGTTCTTCGGGTAAATGAAAGAGGTGAATACCATCCTGTTGGTTTTAAATAAGCTCAACGGAAGTTTGAATATATGTACATGAGCTTTTAAATGTTTTTGAAAAAAAATAATGTTTTTAAAAATTCAGGGAGCCTTATATTATGCATATAATCATTTTTTTTGACAAATGCTTTGATAAATATACATATTAATAGCAGTTTGATATAAGATATGTTTGTTACATATGAAAATAAATGAAGGTTTAGTATGAATGTTCTGTCGTTTTAAAGCAGGGACTGCATTGATATTTGCCATTGGTTGGTAGGATTTATATGTGGGCATAACATCAATTTTATGTATGAATAATGAATTGTGAATTGGTGTACAAGTCAGTTTTTCAAGTATGGATTTAATGGCTATTCTAAAGGGGCTGTCAGTGGATAAGGAAGACATCTTGGTTTTGGACTAGGGAATACAAATGTGATCAGTCAGACAACCAACAATTCGGACCAGACTTGTATTTCTTTGTTTGACCAGCTTATTAAACACTTGAAAAATTTGAGATCTTTTGTGTGGCATTTAAGACTCTTTAAGGCCGATTTAGATAAAGGGATTACTCCCAGGGCCTTAAGAGTCCGTATCAAACCTTTAGTTAGTCAAGCGGATTATATGTTATTGTCATCTTGGACAGATATTCAGCAAAAATTCTCTACAGTTTGTAAAAACCCTACATAATTTTTATGAACGAAAAATAGATTTATATATACCAGACATTGCTCAAATTTGTGAGAAAGTTAAATCTTTTGAGGGCTCTGTTATTTATAAAGAATGTTTCAACAAGTTGAGAGAATTACTTCTTTTTGAGCAAAGTTTAAATGAAAGAAAGATGGGCAAATGTAACAGAGACTCAAGGGACTACCAGTTAGGTAAGCCCATTGAGTCTATTAAAAATGGTAAACAAAGTAAGAATGTTACTCGTATACGGATACAGAGGTAGATAGACAGCAAACGCCACCAGCTACCAAAAAGTAATGTATGGTATTGCAGGACAATTTGTTACCAAATTCTGACATTGGCCCCTTTACCTTTAGGAAAAGAAGGGGGGGTAGGAAACTCCAGTCCAAAAATAGGAATCTGTGGATCTCTGGAAAGCCATACTGAACTTTCTGAAACCCAGAAAGTGTCTTCCAGTAATGTGATTAACATCTCTTCAGTGGTTTTGTCTGAATCTGAAAGTTTGCTGAGCAAGGGCCTCCATTTTTTTTCCAGGGTTTTTTGTCCCAGAGGATGTCTTTGTAGAAGATTTATATGCTTTTTGCAGACTGCTTAATTTGAAACTATATTTTCAGAATGGGGAATCTGTTAGTGGAAATAGTGGCTTTAAGTTTAACAAATCAACATTTATTCCACCTATGAATAAGTATGTAGAATTATTTCAGAAATGTGTACTTAAGGAGTTACATTTTGGGCAAAATAGTCAACAATATGTTTCTCCTAATTTATCTAGTGAAGAAAGGAATGCTTTGACACAGCTGAAAAATAACAAAAATATAGTTTATTGTTCGAGCCGATAAAGGTGGCGCAACTGTTACTATGGATAAATTTCTATATGTCACTGAAACTAACAATCAGTTGCAAGATAACAGATTGTATGCATGTATGCCTTATGATCCCACTTCTGATTTTAAAAAAAGAAATTGACATGTTTCTAGAGTCTGCTGTTAGTGAGGGGATTATTGACGAACATGTTCCATCTGAAGGTTAAAAATCCATCTTCTCAATACTTTTACCTTCTCCCTAAAATTCACAAGGACCTGCAGCAATCACCGGGTAGACCAATTGTATCCAGTAAAGGCTCCCTAACTGAACCTTTGTCTGCCTACTTGACTGTTTACTTAAAGCCACCGTCATCAGGAGTGAGAGCCAGCATAAAAGACACTACTGAATTTTTTAATATTATTTCAGATGTCCAATTAGAGTCTAACTGTTTACTATGTACTTTAGACATTATGTCTTTATATACTAGTATTCCTCATTGGGCTGGTTTGTGTGCTTTGGAGTATTGGCTAAATAGAATGTCCTTGTATAGCCTGGGTTTCAATACTTTTTTGTTATGCTTAACGGAGCATCCGTTATCTAAAAATGTTTTTTCTTCAATTTTTTTTTGCAATTGGGTACAGCAATGGGTGCATCGTTTGCACCCATCTATGCTGACCTCTTTATGGGGTATTTGGAACAGATAATATATGATATACATCATGTTTTTGTTGGTGAGATTGATATCTGGCGTAGCTTTTTGGATGACTGCTGGATGGCGTGGAAGTCGGATGCTGTATATTTGCAGGAATTCATTCAATATTTGAATGAAAACAAGTGGGGCATCAGATTTACAGTAAATTATGATGCTACATATATTTCTTTTTTAGATGTTGGTGTCTAAACAATCTGATGGAACTTTGTCTAGTACATTATATAGAAAACCCCACTGTTCCAACCCTTTACTTCATGCATCCAGTTGTCATCCTAAACATATTACAGCAAACATATCTAAATCACAGTTTGAGAATACATAGAATATGTTCCAATACTGAAGAATATATACATTATGATAGTGACCTTGTAGGTCATTTTGTTGAACGAGGCTATCCATTGGCACAGGTTAGGCAGACTAGTAGAAAGTACAATCATACTCAAGAGGAGAGCTTTTGAAATATAAAGATTGCGGCCCTTGCTCTAGCAACAAAATCAGATTCACACCACTTATGGTAGGAACACTCATAGATTTTTAGATATGATACAACAACATTGGGACATCTTATTAACAGATGACTGGTTGTGTGAGTTGTTAGGTCAGAGATGCTCTTTTTTCTTTTCAGAAAGGCAAAACCTTAAGTAGTTACTTTAGCCATTATAAACACTTTTTACATTCTATAAATTCTATACAAACTGCTATAGATGGCACACAAGTGATGGGTTGTTGCCCCCTGTGGCCATTGTTCTTTTTGTAAGTTTTATATGTTCAACTAAGGAATTTTCAAGTAAGAACACTTCTAGGGTTTTTTCTATCGGAATGTTTGGCAATTGTAATAGTGACTCGTCTATTTATCTGGCTATTTGCTCTTGCACAGCCTTTTATGTAGGTCAAACATCCAGACCACTAAAATTGCGAATTTCAGAACATCTAAGTAGCATTAGAAAGAAGTATCTGGCTAATGCTTTATATAAACACACTATTATACACAAGACAGCGATGTTTAAATTCATGATTATTGACAGGGTATTTGGACATGGATCAATGAAAAGTGGTTGGCATAATGTATTGAAATAAAAAAGAAATCTCTTGGATAGTAAAGTTGGGGGGATTGTTTCTACCTGGTCTTAATGAACATTTGTAATAATTGTTTAATGGGATATAATTCTATTATGTTATGATATATAAGATGGGGAATGTACTGATGTTTTACATTGAAAAAGGCCTGTGAGCCGAAACCGGTCTGTTTTTGTATATTAAACTAGATATTTGCTCCAGATGAGTGCTGGCTGTTTTGTTTTTTGATATTGCCTCTTAAGCCTGTGCACTTGCCGTCCTTGCAGAGGTTTTGCTTTGGGGGATAATCTGCCAATAATCCTACTTCTTGTAAACCCTAAATGCAGGTATGCACGATTTCCCCAAATGTCCCACACCCCCGCATCTGTTCCATTTTTTAGGGCATTCATCTGTTATCTTTCATTTGCACAAAAAAGTTTGACCAGTGTAATGCACTGTTCTTATAGTGCAAGCAGTGTGTTTTATCACATTATTTTCAATAAGATTTCACAGTCTCCAGTCCAGATGTGTTTTTCATCAAGCATTTATTTTCTTTACTGAAAACACTTTATTTGCAAGCAGGACAGAAATAAAAAATGTCCTATATATTCTTCCAATATATCATTTCTAAACTGAACTTTTTTGTTTTTGAAATGCTGGAAGATAGAAGTTGGTGAAAGATGTGGTGATTTTTTGGGGGTGTTGGCAAATTTTATAAAGTCATTTAATAAACTTCTCAAAAGTAACAAAAGTATTTTATCTATATGAATTGTTGTTGTAGTATCTGTCAAGGGGGAAAAAAACTATCTGTCCATACTGTTGACAGTTTTCCACAATCTGCACAGTTGGTCACTGTCTTAGATCCACTGAATTTTGCATCCTAGAATTTCTTTTGGTGCCACCACATAACTCTTCCTCCTCCTCAGAAGTCTTGTATCGAATGTATTGTGGCAATCCTGGAAATCTGTATACAGTCAAATCACTTTGACTAAGATCAAGTGTAGACTATAAATTTTGGCTCCATCTTTGCTGCTGCAGCTGAGGGATCTTCCTACACCTTGGAACAACAACAGTTCACCTTTAGCTTCAGGTTTATCTTCAAAAGATCACAGCATCCAAAATGCCAGAACTCTTATTGCAACCATGTAGGTATTAGTAAAATGTCCAGATGTCTTTTTTCACGTTTTTTTTTTGAAAATGCTATCGCCTCTCTCTGCATTGTGCCCTCTGACTTTGCTGTGATGTTCCCCTCCATCTTCTTGTGGGATTGCAACCAAGTGCCCCTAGAAGGTCAATAAGAGTAATATATATTAAAATTACCAACATATCTACATTTTTGCATATTTACCATCAATATGCAAGCATATTAAATCATGAGTTAGAACGAAGTATTCAATTTATCCACAAAAAAGTATACATTTTTTATTATATAATCCAAATCCCATTTTTTGTTATACAAGACCACTGTACATCATGCCTTTCAGATGTACCATGTACAAACAGTGTTTTATCCACTTTCTCATGATCTTCCCTTCTTATCTCCTTTGGAACATCTACCTGTTTCAATACATTTTTTTTACTCCTCTGCAATATTGTTTAATTTATTCTACATTCCAAAAAAGCATATTCCATAGATTTCCTCTTTCCCACAAAAGTGCTTTCTGTCCTTTTGTATTTTATATGTCATCATACCCATTATAGCTAAGTTTTTGAATCATCAGCCTCCATAAAAATGCTTCCCATTCATGTTCCTCCTCAAATCTTTCACATCTCTTTTTTTTTTTTTTTTTTTCTTTTAATGAATTCTTTATCTTCATCCATAACTTCTTTCCAGGGAACTATTCTTAAAAAAAAAAATCCATTGTTTTCTCATTACCATTCTGTACTGTTTTTTTGGAATCGTTGCGGCATCTGTTTTCCATTCCCTAAACAATTGTTGTTTTCTACAATAATAATTTTCTTTTTCTCTTGTTAACGTAATATTATATATTCCCGCATGTTTTTTCCGTTGAACATTTAAGAACAAAAAAATGCCAAAAACTGAACCTCCCACATTTATATATATTTGTCTGGACAATTAGGAAACATAAGTATACTGCCCAAAAATTCAGTTTGCCTAAAATAACTGAATATGTCAAATATACTTTCCCCAAAAGATCATATAATTTCTAAAATCTAAGCACATTCCATAAATCATACAAGATTTTTTCCATTGTCTCTTTTTTTTTTTTATTAAAACTAATACCATAGGATTTAAGGTTTTTGAGATATCTTTCACAACTCAAGATCAACCCTGCATTGTTTAGAAGCTCAACAACCTTACTCATAAGAAAATGTACACATCCCTTATTTTTAACCATAATGTAGTGTGTGTACTTTAATATTAAAGGGATACACACATATGTATTGTATACCTGCCATTCTTAATTTAAATTGTACACTTTGGATAGTGGCATTAATTACTAGCTTAAACAATATAGTACTCGAAGCACACCTCTGTTTAACACCTTTATATATCCTAATGTTTAACTCTCCGTCCATTCACCACTGTATGACATTTGATTTGGGTATATACTGATTGTAAGACCTGTATTTTTTTTAATTCCATATATTTTTATAAGGTTCCTATATTTATTATTTTTCATCTTATCATAACCTTCCCTTATATCAAATGCAGTAATGTTTCAGTCTACAAATCTTTCTTTTATTGATGGTACACATTCTTTTTTTCACTTTTGTTAATACAATTAAAGGCCAAGTGGTACAGTGGTTAAGGTGTATGCCTTTCAATCTCAAGGTTGAAGGTTTGATTCTCACCACTGGAAAGAGTTGTGCCTGATCTCGTCTTATCTCAGAAGCTAAGCAGGGTCGGGCCAGGTTAGTACTTAATGGGAGACTGCCTGGGAATACCAGGTGCTGTAGGCTAGCCTACAGCCATACCACCCTGAATGCGCCCAATCTCGTCTGATAGATATTTCTCTTTATTCTTTATACCCCATCAGTCACTTTGTTAATCATTTTTTCAAATATTTAAAAAATGGTCAGTATAATTTTTATAATATATAATACTTATTGTAATTATCTTCAGTTATTTAATTTCAGTCCTGTCACATTTCCTCCATAGTAACTTAACTACATCAATGCAACAGTCTTCTTGTTCAACACCTTTATTAAAGCACTCCTTTACTACTTTAAGCAAACAAGTTCCTTTCTGCCTCATTCATATCCTTATATACACTTAAATCTTGGCAGAAATTTCAAACATTACTGTTTGTATTTAACTTTAAATAGCTCATCCCCAGATATATTCCTCTAAAGTTTCTCCTGTATCTTTAGGAACCTCCTAAATAGTATCAGCAATACTGCAACCATCAGAATATATAATTTTAAATATTTGTTCAAGTGCTTGTTTAATATTTTTAAGTTGTTCTTGCAGTCTTACCCTCACATATAATGAAAATGCGATGTGGAAGGATAAATATTTAACTTTACATAGAAAAGAATTTGCCCTTCATACCTTACCTTAAGTAAATATTTTTACTTTTATAAAGCCTCTTTTATTAATAACTTATTATACATACAAGTCTAATGTGCTATATTTATTTCTACTTCAAAGGCAGGTTTCATACGGTTCACACACTTCTTCTCCCACTTCTTTCTGAGATTGAGGTAATTTCTCATTCAGCAGCTATTTCTGTATATTTCACCAACACTGAGTCCAGTTATCATTAAATGGTTGCAGTCTTTTATGATCTTTAGTTTTCTCCTTTGTTCCTTTGAAATAATTAGCGTTCCACATACCCTTGTCAAATATTTTATACCTGTACCAGTTCTAAGTACTTTTTAATTTTCTCCAAATTCTACTTGTATAGCTACATGATCAGATAAACCAAAAGGAACAGAACCCAACTGTTCCTCTTTTTATAGAATTGCTATACATAATATGGTTCATCCCTATCTTTCTTTCCTCACCATGCTTTCAACAGAAATCTTAGTAATACTCTTACATAGTGTAACATTCCTGGGCATTTTATTCTTTCTTCCAAGTATAATCTCCTATTATAATGCCCATACTTAATGCCATATATTTATTACAGATATTTTGCTCCTATCTGCTCTATTTGGACTTAAATACAAGATTACTAACCTAATGCATTTGTTTGTAATGTTGCAATGCAATAGATAACAACGTTTAATATTCTGAGAATCTAATAACACAGCAATACCTGTAGAATTTCTCCTCCAAACATGACCCCCTCCGTAAGTGAGAAACCTACAACGTGAGTTTAGTTGAGTGTACCTTTGTATCCTAAAGACAAATACTTTCTGTTTTATCTTTTCTTTAAGAAACAGTGGCAGAGTTGTCTTTTTTGTATCCGTGTGTTTTTCAAGCAGTTTTATTCTCTGGATAACTTTAACTCTGGATAACTTTAACTCTGTTTCCAGTTATAAGTGTCACCTCTCTAGTATTTTAGCAGTCTCTGTAAAGGTGTTATCCATGTTACTACTATTTATTTCTTCTTCCTTATTTACTTTTTCATCTTCAGTACCTGAAACCACAGCCTGGTTAGACACATTGCCAGTTGCTTTCATATTGTCAGTATTTGTTTGAATTACTTCAACATCAGTATGAATTACTGGTATATCATTTATACCTTCTTGATTATAAATTCTCACAATCAAACCAAACAATTGTCTTTTTACCTATATTTATAACATTCAATTACACAGTCTTTTCACTGAATGTCCCACCTCTCAACGCAGAGTGCACCTGTGTTTATTAGTCATTAAACATAAAGTTATGTCATTCCATGTTTCTTCTCCTTTCTCAAGATTGATTGACTCAGTTTAGAAACTAATGTTCTTTACACACTGTGTGTGTGTGTGTGTCCATAGGTACATATGTAGTTCAGATTAATTATAGAAAAAATGTACATAATCTGCTATTGCTTAAATGTTTTTGTTTGTGAAATGTTTTGCATTTTACCCAGGCTGTGCATGAAGTTGGGCAATATTGATCAGTGCACTACCCTGCCCAACAAATATGAATGATTGTTTGCACCACATGTCTGCCCTGCATACTTTAAAGTACCTGTTATTCCATCGGTATTAATCAAACAAGAAAAAAGTTGCAAGACATTGGTAGATCTGAAGTAGTTTACTTCATTTGGTCTTCAACCTGTGGGATACCGGATCCGTATCCGATCTGAGCTGGCAATTTCACTAGCATCTGCTCCGAGCTCCAAGCTCCTCCTCCGAAGCATCGTGATCTCCTGAGCTTTGAGTTAGTGAGTGGATTTTTGCTTTTAAGCAACTTTTTTCTAAAGATTTTCAGTGTAGGTGTTTAATGTAGGTTCCCTCTCTTCCTCGCTGGTGCGTCATGTGTTAGAAAGTTTCCTAAGTAGTTTTAGTGTTAGTTTGTTAGTCTGTATTACTTCCCCTTCCTCCACAGTGTTCTGTGTGCCTTGAGTGTGTGTGGAGTGGTTTGTGAGTGGGAAATAGTTTTTTTTTTTTTTCTCCTCTTTTCTTCTCTAGAGTGTTTTCGTATACAGTCATGGTTGACCCCAAGCCTGTATTTAAAAGGTGCACTGAGTGTGGCCATAAATTGTCTCCTGCGGATGGCCACACTCTTGTGTGATGTGCTTGGGTGTTGCCCACTTGAGTACAGAGCGCTATTAAGGATAGGAAGGCTAAGTTGGCCCTCAAAGGCCTTCTTTCCACTTCTGAGGTAGCTGCCTTGTCCACGGCTTCGGTCACAGCAGCTGCTGTGGCTGCCTCTCCTTCCTCTCTTGTCCTTGCTTCTTCTCCCTCCCAGGCTGAACTCAACCTCCAGCTTCTAACCCTGTGGAAGTGGAGCGGAAAAGGGGCAGAGAGAAGGAGATAGAGCACAAGAACAGGCGCTCTTCTAAGCCAGAGAAACGCAAGAGATCTCCGGACCTTCCGTCTACTCCCGCCAAAAGTCTGCTTAGGATCTGTGGCTCCCATCGGCTCCAATCTCCGATTTTTTTCCCCAGAGCCAGAGGAGACACTTCCATTTAGGGCCACGGTTCCTCAACCCACAAAGTCTGAGTATGTGGCCTCGTCTAGGTCCACGAGGAGCTTATCGGAAGTTGATATGGATAAAATGATTAGGTTCATTCGTACGCAGATCCAGATGGGGGTCTTGCCAGCCCCCTCTCTCTCTCTGGAGGTGGGAGCTCACTTCCTTTTTTTACACTGATTTTCTCCTTCTCCGATCCATCCACTGGGTTCGGAGTACTCTGATCCGAGGATGGCCTTGGTCAAGGGGGTCAGCACCGACAGTACCTGCTTTGACACAGACAGCTACCTGGAGCGTGTCTGATCCAACCAGTTCGGATCCAAGCAGCTCTCTGAGCCGGAGCTTGGGTGTCAGATCCGAGGGAGTGGAACTTTTTTCATTGGTACTGGCTTTGCCAGGATAAGCTCCCTCCCTCGGAGCTCCGTCCACTTCCTGGATCCGATGTGAGAATCAGAGCCAGGCCTGGAGACTGGCTTCCTTATTGGTTCCCCAGGAGGTTTGCTCTCCCTCTGTGTTCATGGTAGAAAGGGTTCTCTCCACCGGATCGAGACCCTTGACTATCCCCTTGGACTCTGCCCCGACCCCCTCGGCTCTTTGTACGAATCCATCATTTTACCAGAGGGACAGCCCTTGCTTGAAGAGCCCCAGATGGTTCTCCCTGAGGAACAAGTGGCTTGCGAGGTTCCCCCCTGAAGAGCCGCACTGGAGACATGTCTCGCAAGCATACGTGTAAGAGGAGTCACTTGACTCCCTCGAGTACCTCACCGAGGACACTGATTTGGATGATGGGGAAGGTTCCCTCAGGTCATGTCCCGAGGATGTCTCCTTTGGCGACATCATGGAAATCCTTCGCCAACGGGGAGGTTGGTCCACCCCCCCCAAACCTTCTTCTGACAAGTCCATGTTCCTGGAGGCTTTCAGCATGGGCCCATCTACTTCCTGGGTGTCCCCTTCCCCAGATCCCCTGATGGACCTGGTCATCTTGCCGGCCTGGAAGGAAGCGGACACCGTGGAACCTATCCCTAAACGTCCTGATAAGATTTTAAGTCCACCATCAGGCCAGCGTGGAACAAGGGCTCCGCCGTAGACGCTATGGTGGTAGCAGCCACAAAGAAGGAACTAGCCCAAGAGTTCCTCAGTTTATCCTCCTGACAGAGAGTCGCGGATGATGGACCACTTAGAGAAGCGGGTTTATGCGTCAGCAACCTTTTCCATTAGGGCGCTGAACTGCCTGGCCCACGTCACAAGACTCCAGTGCGACCTGGTCAAGGAACTAGCTGAGTCTCTCCCCCAAGTCCATGTCGTAGTAGGACAGGTGCTCATTCTCTGCAAGGATGGCCCCTTTGAAAGCAGTCTCCAAAATGTCCAAGTGACTCCTCTCACATGCTACTGAAGGAGCAGCTAGGGCAGCTGGGTCCAGCTTGTCCATGAGGCACAACACCTGGCTCAGACTGTCAGTTTTCGGAACCTTTCAAGGTGTCCTTTGCCAATGCCCCTTATGTCGGCTCTACTCTCTTTGGTAAGACCTCCAAAGAGACTTTAGTCCAGAGTGAGAAGGATGGGAAGATGCTCTCTGCCATTGGCATCCGCTTCTCGAACCTTCAAAGATCCTTTTCCCAGAACCAAAGAAAGCAAAAGAAGATATGGTTCCAGAAGTCACAGTATTGCCGGGACACTCAGGGTTCTTCTTCTTCTCCCAGAGGCAGAGGGGGACAGAATGGACGCTGGCCCAGAGGCAGAGGGGGTCTGAGGAATTTTGGGTCGCAAACCTTTCTCGGACAGTCCCGGACAGCCACCCTGAGGGGTTGCCCGACTGCTCTACTCTGGAGGCAGTGGGGAGACAATTGTCACTGCAGTGGGGAGACAATTGTCATTGCACCTGGTGGCATGAGAGTCCATAACATCAGAATGTGGGTGCTTCAGATCATATCCAGAGGATACTCTATCCCCTTTGTGGTTCCTCCCAAACCACCAAAACACCTCCTGGACGTACCACCCACGCAAAGGGAGGCAGCAGCACAGGAAATTTCCAAGCTGCTAGAAAAACGAGCCATCGAACCCATTCCCCCAGATCAATCCAGATCGGGCTTCTACTCCAGGTTCTATTTGGTGCCAAAGAAAATGGAGGACTTAGGCCCATTCTGGACCTATCTTTCCTGAACCTGTCAGTGGCCAAAGAAAATTCCGGATGGTCACTACGGTCCATGCCGTACCTGCAAGAGAGTGACTGGATGTGCTCGTTAGACCTCCAGGATGCCCACTATCACATAAAGATGCACAGAAGCTCCAGGAGGTTCCTCTGCTTCCGGCTAGGAGTCCATCATTACTAGTTTTGAGCCTTACCCTATGGTCTCACCACAGCCCCCAGGGTCTTCACCAAAGTGATGGCGGTAGTAGCGGCTCACGTGACGCTTCAGGGGATTCAGGTCTATCCATACCTGGACAATTGGCTCCTCACTGCTCCCACCAGGCGTCTACTTTCTCAAACCAGGGATTATTTCTTAAAGCTTGCCCTGCATTTGGGGATCACAATCAGTGCATCCAAATCACTTCTAAATCCTGTCCAGGTGATAGACTACATCGGGGCAAGGATAGACACCTTACAATGCAAAATCTTCCTGACCTCGGAGAGAGTACAAAACCTGAGGATGCATGTCTCTCTAATCTACCATTCTCGTCTTTCATCAGCAGAATCAAGTGTTGAGGGCCTTGGGTCAATAGCAGTGACCATAATGCTTCTTCCATGCGCCCAGTTACATATGAGAATTCTACAGTGGACACTACCTGTACAATGGTCCCTGTTGGAACTTCCATTATCATATCCAATGCAACTCAGTCAAGTCTGTCGGTTGTCCCTTCTGTGGTGGATGTGCTCTCCAGAGATTTTGGAAGGACAACCCTTTGTTTCAGCCTCTGTCCAAGCCAAAGTGACCACAGATGCCTCCCAGCTCGGGGGGGGGGGCATTGTTCTGGCTGGACAATCCAAGGCCTGTGGTCCCCTGTAGAGACCAGCTTGCACATAAGCGTTCTAGAGATGAGGGTGGTCCTTCTGGCGTTGCAGGCCCTTCATGCCTTTCTTCCTCTAGGAACCATTGCAATTCAGTCAGGCAACATGTCAGTGGTCTGGTACATCAATGAATAGGGAGGGACCAGATCTTACCTCCTTTGTCATGGGGCTATGAGAGTGGGGGAATGGGCAATCTCCACCGGTTGGTTTCTCATAGCAATGCACATTCCGGGACAGTCCAGCATTCTAGCAGACAGGTTAAGTCGGACTAGTGGTCTCTGAATCTTTCAGTAGCAGAGCAGATCTTCCTGGAGTGGGGTCAGCCTTGCTGCCATCTCTACGCATCTCCTTCCGATGCGAAGTGCAGTGAGTTTTTTGCTCTGAACCCCCTGCCGGGGGAGTCCCCCAGAGATGCTCTAGTCCATGCTTGGCCTCCCAGTCTTCTGTATGCTTACCCTCCAGTACCTCTTATTCCAGGGTTTCTACAGAAAGCTCATCGACTGGAGAGCAAACTGATCCTCATTGCCCCGTTTTGGCCTCGTTTCCCTTCCTTTGGTCTCTCCTTCTGGCTCTGCCCTGGATCTTGGATCCCATTCAGGATCTGATTTCACACCCATCGGGGGTTCCTCATCCGAACCTGGACAGTTTGAAGCTCACAGCTTGGCTGCTCCAGTTCCCATGACTGCTAGGACTCCTGGATTATCCTCTTCAGTTAGGTCTATTCTGGTGGCTGCTCATAAGTCTTCAGCCAGGAAGGTTTACTATAGCAAGTGGAAAAGTTTTTCCTTTTGGGCTTCTCATTGGAGTTTAGACCCCTTCATGGCTCATATTTCTGCCATTCTTTATTTCCTAGCCAATATTTTTCAACAGGGAGCTAGTTCTACTATCAAAGTTCAATTGGCTGCCATTTCTCATTTTCATGTGGGTGAGAATTCTGCCTCACTGGCCTCCTCCAGACTGTGTAAAGCCTTTATCAAAGGGAACTTGGTTACACCCCCCGGTCAAGGATCCTGTTCCCCCATGGGACCTTACTGTGGTTCTTCAAGCTTTGGTCGCTCTGCCTTTTGAACCTGCTGCAACCACAGATCTAAAATTCTTATCTTGGAAAACAGCACTCTTGGTTGCTATCACTTCTTCTAAAAGGGTGTCAGAACTGCAAGCTTTGTCCATCAAAGTTCCATATATGATTTTCCATAAAGATAGGACGGATTGGTCCGAAGGGAAACCCTTTCTTCCTAAGGTGGCATCACAAGTCAATATCAGTCAAACCATTAATTTACCTGTCTTTTTTCCTAACTTTGCTAACAAAATGGAATACAGACTCCACTTGTTGGATGTTCATAGACAGTTTTTTTATTTACACAGGACCAAAAGCTTCCATAAATCCGATCAGCTGTTTGTGTCCTCCTATAAACTACTCCGATCAGCTGTTTGTGTCCTCCTATAAACTCTCTTTTTGGTAAACCTATCTCCAAGGTCATGATTGCTAGGTGGATTTCTTCATGCATCCTTCAGGTCTATAAGGACAAAGGTATGTCTCCCCCGGGTCAGGTGAAAGCTCATTCCACTAGGTCTGTGGCTACTTCTGCGACCTTTTGGTCTAGAGTCTCATTGGATGATATTTGTTCTGCAGCTAGTTGGTCCTCATCTCATACCTTTATTTCTCACTACAAATTGGATTTGACTTCTAGAAGGTGAGCATCCTTTGGTTCCGCAGTGCTCTGGAATATCCTTCCATGAGGGCCACCCAGGAGTTTAGTAGCTGGGGACTCTGTCCGACAGGTTGAAGACCAAATGAAGTAAACTACTTCAGATTAAGAAGTTATGTACTCACCATAATGTTCCATAATGTTCCATCTGAGTAGTTCTACTTCATTTGTCTTTAATTGTCCCTCCCTCCTTCCCCCTGACCTTGTCATATGAACAGCCTGCGAGCTGCATTTGTAGGTCATAAAGTATTTTTCAGGTCGAGTTATCAGTATAATGGTCAGCAAACTTGATCTGGAAGTTGGAAGGTAGTGGAGGTGTATTATGGGTAAGGGGTAGAGCTTGGAGCTGATACTAGTGAAATTGCTGGCTTGGATCCGGTATCCCACAGGTTGAAGACAAATGAAGTAGAACTACTCAGATGGAACATTATGGTGAATACATAACTTCTTTTTATTCAGTGCAGCCTACACTTCCAGGCCCTATTCCTTAAACTTCTTTCATCTTCACTCCTAAAGGATAGGACTTCCTTACATTCATGTTTCAGATAAGATCTAATGTCGTAGATTGTCACAATGTTGTTGTTGTTTGTCTTTCGGCTTTTTCCCAGTAAGGGGTCGCCACAGTGGAACTCCAGTCCACTAATGATTGGCAGTAGTTTTTTTTTACGAAACGCTGAGGTGCCAGCTTGACGCCCAACCTTCAATGAAGGCACGCCCATTTACGCACGCATGTCTTTCGAGCTCTACCCAACCGTGGGGAGGACATGCAGACACCACACAGAAGGCACTCCCAGAGACTGCCACAATATCTGTCTGAAATTGCAGCAAAAGTCTTTTTTTAGCTATAGGCAAGGTCTCTGGAAAAAAAAAATTCCACAGGTAATTATATTTTCTTGAGTTCAACTTAATCCAGAAATGATTCAGTAGTTCAGAAGATTCAAACATAATGTTCCAAAGTCCTCATTACCTAATATTATTAAAGAGCACATTTCTGAAGGAGTGAAACCTAAAAGTTTCACTAAATTATCCAAGGTAAAAGTATCCTCATAGTATTCCAGATGATGCAGTGCTCTCTTGGTCTAATGTGATGAAGTTTCCAGTTCTTTTTCTGTCTTCCGTCTCTGTCAGAATCAAGTATAGCTTTGATTTTTGAGAAGCAGCAGCATCAGAAGTACTTTATTTCACCTCAACAGGTACGCATCCATCTTCTGGCTCCAGATCTACTGGACTTCTGCCATCTGTCAGCACAGAAGGCCATGCTCACTAACCCTACCTGGAAAAAGGGGCTTTTTCCATACATCATTTAATTTTCTGTATATACCATTTCCTTTACGTAGCACAAGTGCAACAAATTACAAAACAGTAAATAAATTTGAATATATATTCATTGAAAAGTATTTTAACATTCCAAATGTCATCACCCCCAACTTTTTTCCTGAATCAATTTTTTATTCTTGTGATGATTTCACAGTCTCATTTTATTAGACAACAGATTTTCACATATCCTATTCAGTTGTCCATGCAGTGCTTATTATCTTATCCATCATGTATTTTTCTTCTTTATATGATAAGTAAGATAAAGAAAAGAAAGAATCTGTGTTTTGAAAACATGCAAGGTGATGCTCATTGTTCTTAACTCTATCACTTGCCTGCAATGCATGCTCAGTAGAATCTTCCACCTTGTATGTTTGACATCATTCATTTATCTTCTATTTCATTTGTCCCTGGACTGGAATTTTTGCAGCATTAATCTGTATAGAAAGTATGCAATTTTATTAACAGTCCAAATTAAAACAGTCTTTCCTTTATTGTCTAATACTTGCACTTTTTAGCACTAATGGCATCTTGTAATAAATTCTGTGCATAATTTCCTCTCCCCATGCTTTCCTACTTTTATTTACATCATCTGCCCCAAATCGCCATCTCTTTATTTATTTCACTAGTGTATACCCTTCATCATTTCCCTATGTTCTCTGCCACCCAGACTTCTTTGTATTTCTCTTATGTCATCTTTCCTACTGTATTCTCATACTCCTTTGCAATTCTGCACTGCGTCTAATACAAGTACATTGAAGCTAAATGTACAATGAGGTTTTTTAAACCTCTCTCTCCTTTTTTTTTTTTTTTTTTTTAAACAGTGTAGCAGCCCTCTTTTAAAGGGGTTCAGCCTTGAATTCCAAATAATCCCAGTTTCCAATCTTACTTTTTCTATATAGCTTGAAAATTCATATGCCCCTCTTGGATATGTTTCTCCAAAATATATGCATGTTCCAGTGCACTTTTTTTGCAGATATCCTTTGATGCTCCCCACATGTCACTTTCCTTATTACTTGTAATAGTTACTTTCATTATCCTATTATCTTGTCTTCCCAAACTTAATTCTTATTGTACTTATCTCATACTTTATAGGCTCATAGGTGAGTTCCAGGCTAATGGCCCTGGAGCCAACACAAGCGTAGACCAAGAATATTCCCAGTCGTCCTGTTGCCAGACGTTGGTTCCTTGTGCCCCTATCGAGCAAGGCTGTTGAAGTGATCCACGGGGTGAATTTCCTGTTACCCATCTACTCGTCAAGATTTTTCTTGAAGAGGGCTAGTGAAGTGCTCTGCTTGACATGAATGGGAAGTTTATTCCAGACTATGGGAAGTCTCTCTGGGTTAGGAAATTGCCCCTCCAGCAGGTTCTGTTTATTGTGATGATGAGGTTAAGGTCTTTGGAGCATGTGGTGCGGAAGGATTCAGACTTTTTCAAATGAAGCATGTTTAGCAGCACTAGGTCACACATGGCTTTTTTTGCCAAGCCGAGGTCGCCTCTAAGCAGGCGATATGACACTGAGTATAGCTGGAGTTTTTGAGCCTGTCTGTATAGGGCATGTGTTTGAGTCCTAGGATCCTCTTTGTGAGGAATTTTTGTGGCCTCTCCAGTTGTAGGTGTCCAGTGAGGTGCATGCCAAATGGGGCATTGTACTCTATAATGGGTCTAATGAGGGATGAGTAGAGAGGGATTATGACTTCTTTCTTCCTGGACAAAAAACCTTTTTAATGAGGTGTGCCACATAGGACTTTCTAACTGCAGTGGCAACATGGTTGTCGAAGAAGAGGTTGCTATCTACCTGTGTCACTAGATCTCTTATCACACCTTGGGAATTGAGAGGCCTCCTATCAATGTGGTGGTTTGTGGGCACTGTGTTTTTCCTGAAGGGGATGACTATGCACTTTTTAGCTTTGAGCTTAAGACCATGGTTCTGGCACCAGTCAGTGTCTGTGAGGCCTTTTTGTAGGATGTCTACATCAGCTTGAGAATCGGTAATACCTCCCAGTTTGCAGTCATCTGCGAATTTGGTTAGCCAGAGTCCCTTGGTGTTGGCCTGAACTCCAGAGAAGTAGATACCAAACAGGAGAGAACCCAGGATGAATCCCTGTGGGACTCACACTTGTAACTGCCCGGTAGTCGGATTTGGAGTCCGCTACTTTCACTGTGTGGGTGCTGTCCGTGAGCCACTTGGCACCCCATCTTATGATGTAGGGGTTAATGCCTAGATTAGTAGTATGTCAATGATCCCTGAGTGGGAGATGGTGTCGAAGTCCTTGGCCAGATCAAGGTAGGCTGTATGGACTACCTTGCCTTCATCGACTGTTTTGGTGACAGATTCGAAGAAGTCTGTCAGGTTGAGCAGACATAATCTGCCCTTCACAAACCCAAACTGTGAGGGTTCCAGGGTTTGAAGGTTCCCTATATCCCTATTTATGAGGTCCATAATGATGTGCTCTATGGCCTTACAGATCAGGTGCATCAGGCTGATGGGGCAGTAGTTTCCAGGGTCAGTAGTTTCTCCCCCTTTTTGGAGTGGAATGACTTAGTGGTGCACCATTCGGTGGGAACAAAGCCTGAAGTGAGGCTGTGGTTGAACAAGACACTCAGATGTGGTGCCAGTTTCCTTTGGAATTCGTGTAGAATACAGCCAGGTATATTATCAGGTCTCATGGAAGCTGTATTTTTGGCTTTGAATAGTGCAGTTTCTACCTGTGCAGCTGTAATATTAGGGATTTGGCATTCCTTTGGTATTGGGATGAGCCCTTTAGGGGTGTGGGGACAGAGTTTGCACTAAACCTGTCGGCTAAATCATCCTTCTAAGTTGGGAACTGCTGATTGAGAGCTCAGTGTTTGTTATTCTTAAAGTGTATTAGTTCTGGTTTATGCACTTGGGCTTCAGGCCAGTTATTTTACATTAAGAAGGTTCGTGGTCTGCACTTTTGTGGGAAGAGAGGCTGGACTCTGCCCTTCTGAGCTGGGAATTTCTGGTTAAAGGTTTATAGTGCCTGCATATTTGAACTGTTTCTTACTGAAATTGGTACACCTTGTTTGCTGTAGCATAGACTAGATCCAGGACTGCTGAATCTAGCTTTGTTTGTATGCTTGTTGTTCGTTTGCTTGTTATTTCCCTGGAACGTTAATTCCACCTAAAACGCGGCTTCTCAGTGTTTCTGTGGATCCCTAGTGATATCTGCATTGCTTACTGTACTTATTTCCTTGTTTCACTTGAAAGAAAGTTACTGTTTGTCGTTTTTGCATTTAAGTTATCTGTAACACATTGCACTTAAGTTACCTGGCACTTGCTCACTAAAGCAATTATATAAGTCAGCACTAAAAATTAAAAGCACTACACCCTCACTCCCCATTGGCCCTTGTTTTCAATTATAAAGGAATTTCCAATATTATTCTAGCATGTCCAAAGGTTAGTTGTCAATCTCCTCTCCGGTCCAGCTGGTAAATCTGGGAATCTTGAGGCAATGTTACAACTGCCTCATGTACAGACAACCCTCTCCTCCTCCCAACAAATTCCAACACATGTGAGAGATGCAACCATATAGCCAAACTGGAGACTAAGCTCTCTCAACTCAGTACTGGCATAACCAGTCAGGAGGAGAAGGAAACCACACTCACTACAATTCCAGTCTCACATAGACCTACCACGACAGCAAACCAAACACATAATCACACAAAAACATACTCGGAGGCTCTAAATAAAGATCTGCCTAAGCAGCAGAGACCTCCAAAGCAGACACCCAAGCAACCGCTACCCCAAAACAAAACACGAGCAACACATATCTCACAAAGCCAGTGTGCCGAACAGTCACAGCCCTTAAGGCTAAACAACACACCTGATATACTTTTAATAGGTGACTCTATCGTCAGGCACACTGACGTCCCGCTCATCAGGCTGAACAAGGAGAAGGTCACTGTGAGCAGCCTGTCTGGCGCTAGGATCCGCCAAATAACACAAGCACTCAGGTCACTCCAAGGCAAGTACAAATATGACTCTATCAATGTCCATGCTGGTGTGAATGACCTGAGACGTACCTCCCTGGACTGCATGAAAAGAGACATAGAGGAGCTCTCTGAGCATGTAGTCCAGGCCGGTATGACCCTGACCTTGAGTAGCATCTTACCCTGACGAAGAATGATGCCACAATATGAAGACAAGATCATAAATTTCAACAATTGGCTTAAGTACTGGTGTCATTCAAAGGGGATCTAATGCCTGTCAGCCTGGGATGATATGCTCGACAAGCCATGATTCTTCACTAGGGACGGCTTGCACCTGTCACCCCTGGGCTTTCGGATATTGGCAAAGGCTCTTGCTCCCTCCATAGTGCCTTTTTTAGGCAAGACTCAAAAGACAAACCCACCTCCATAGGTATCGCAAGAGATAAGAAACTAAGTAATGCTACTCAACGCCAGAAGTCTAAACCTCAAGATGCACACACTCGAAACTCTCCTTAGCATGGAGAACATCGATATCTATGCAGTAACAGAAACCTGGTTCAGGGCTCCCGAGAGCACCCCAGCACTACCAGGTTATACCTCGTACCATGCTTTTTGGCCCCAAAACTTGGACTGAACCACAAAAGGAGGGGGAGTATCGATATTCATCAAAGATACCCACACCTCCAGGTTGGTGGCAAAGCACGAAGCATCAGAGACTATCCATGTGTAACGAACAGTGGGTAAAACTGCCTTCCAGTTTATAGCCTGCTACAGACCACCCTCCCAAACCCAGGAACCCCACTCGGCCTTCCTGAGAACACTGGAAAATATGAAGGTCTCTCCAAACACCATTATACTGGGCGACTTCAACTACCCAAACATAGACTGGGAGCATTACTCTAGCTCCAACACCCTAGCCCAAAGGTTCCTAGAATTCATAAACTCAAATGCTATGGAACAACGTGTTACCACTCCCACAAGAGGGGAAAACATACTGGACCTGATCATCACCAACGTGGGGACTCTATGCTCCAGACCAGAAGTGTATCCCTCACTGGTAAGATCAGACAATAAACTGATCTCACTGGATATTCACATCCCGACCCCCACTCCCCTGCCCAGAAAACCACAGTGAAAAACTTCTCTAAAGCAAATTTTACACTCCTCAAAACCGAGGTGGAATCCTTCAAAGCCCCCAGGCCTGTGGAAAATACGGCCCAGACCGCAGAATCCTTTATAAATGCATTCTATGAACACCTTCAGGAATGCATGGATCATGCAATTCCAAATAAAACCAATACCCAGTCCTCCAAAGGCAGACGTCCTGTCTGGTGGACCCCAGCCATAAACACACTATACAATAGAAGGAGGAAGCTACTACATGATAGAGCAAAATCCCAAAAAAGGAAGGCATCTCTGATCAGTATTAGCAAAAAACTAAGGGCACTCATAAAATCGTCTAAGGCCAGCTTCGAGAGAACTATTGCACAGGACACTAAGGATAATCACAAGGCTTTCTTTAGTTATGTTAGGAACCTGGGTGGGAATTCCCAGATATGCTCAGAATTAGTCCAAAATGACAAAAAATACACCAAACCCACAGTCATTGCCAACATCCTAGCTGACAGGTTCGGCGCAAACCCCCCCCCCCCCACCAAAAGGGCAAATATCTATCCCAGCAGAGTGCTGCCCCCCTGACATCACCGATGCTCAGGTAAGAGCCGCCCTCTCCAAATCAAAAAACACAGCATCAATGGGACCAGACGGTGTCCCAGGCTGCGTCCTACATGAACTCCAAGAAGAGCTAAACCCAAACGTAAAACTACTGTTCAGTCTCAGCCTTACTACAGGATATGTACCCAAACAGTGGCGTACAGCAACAGTGGTCCCTCTCCACAAAGGTGGTGCCTCAACGGACCCTGGAAAATATCGCCCCATAAGCCTGACTAGCTTGGTCTGCAAAGCTATGGAAAGGATCATCATGGACCTCATAAATAAAGATATTGGGGACCTACAGACACTGAATCCTACCCAGTTCGGCTTTAAGGGCAGATCCTGCCTCTTAAACCTGGTCGACTTCTTTGAAACAGTTACCAAGGCCATTGACGAAGGGAAGGTGGTCCACACAGCCAACCTGGACCTTGCAAAAGCCTTCGATACAATACCCCACTCTGGCATTATAGATAAGCTCTCCAGTTTAAATATAAACCCCCTATGTCACTAGATGGGTTGAAAACTGGCTCAAGGACAGCACACACATGGTTAGAATTGCTGGAGCTATGTCAGACTCCAAACCAGTTACAAGTGGCGTCCCACAAGGCTCAGTCCTGGGACCTCTCTTGTTCGGTATATATTTCTCGGAGGTACAGGCCAACACAGAAGGATTGTGGCTGACCAAGTTCGCAGATGACTGCAAACTGGGCGCCATAATCGACTCTCCAGCCGACACAAGCATACTCCAAAAGGGCCTCATAGAAACAGACAACTGGTGTCAGAGCCATGGCCTCAAGCTAAACCCCAAAAAGTGTATAGTCATCCCCTTTGGCAAAAACAAAGTGCCCACAAATTACCACATAGGTGGTAATCCATTAAGTACAGAAGAAGTAATTGGGGACCTGGGGACCCAAGTTGATAACAATCTCTCATTTGACAACCACGTGGCCAAAGTGGTTAGAAAAACATTTTATATAGCCCACCTAATCATGAAGGGATTCACATCTAGATTAGGGGAGGTAATCATGCCTCTTTACTCATCCCTCATCAGGCCCATAACCGAGTACAATGCCCCTTTTGGGGATGTACCTTACCAAACACCTGCAGCAACTGGAAAGACCCCAAAAGTACCTCACTAAGAGGATCAAAGGGCTCAAACAGATGCCATATGCTGCCCAGTTAAAGAAACTCCAGCTCTACTCAGTGGCATACCACCTGCTCAGAGGCACCCTGTGCCTGACGTATAAAGCCATGTCCAACCCGGAATTAAGGGACATGCTGCACCTCAAAAATCCAAATCCCATCGAGCTACACACTCGAGAGACTTGAATCTCAGCACTGAAATAAATAGGACATGCTGGAGGGACAGATTCATAACTCAGAGGCTCCATTCACTCTGGAATAAAATCCTAGTCCAGGTTAGGCAGAGTCCCTCATTGAGCCTCTTCAAGAGGAATCTTGAGCGGATGGGAGATCGTAGGTTTACCCCGGGTATCACTTCTGTTTCACTGCAGCGGCACAGTATACTAACCTCGAAAAAGTGCATAGCAAAATTAATTTAAAATGGGTGGTGAAAGCCAAACATACTCTGGCTAGGCTTATAAATGCCCTAGGGCAGATAGCCTAGTATGAACCTAAGATATTGGCAATATCTGTTGGTTCAGTATAAGTGGTGCCATTGTGCAGTAGCTCTGAGCACCTCTATGTACTGTTATACAGATTCTTGACATAACTAAAGAATGCCTTGTGGTTATGTTTAGCATGTGTTGCAATTTTGTTTTCATAACTAGCTTTGGAGGATTTGATGTGGGATCTCAGTTTTTTGCTGAGACTTGCAAGGAAATTTTTCCAGTCTTGGGACTTTACCCATTTCTGCAACAGTTTTTTTTGTTCTGTTGTAGAGTTTAATGGCAGAGGACCACCAGATTGGCTTCCTTTTTTGGAGGACAGAATCTTGGTTCTGTTTGGTATGGCCTGATCCATGCACTTGTGTAAATGCTCATACAGCGTCTTGGTATATGATTCAGCGGCCATACATCCATTCCCCGTTTGCATGGATGACATGAAGTTTGACACTTCTGTCTTTAGAAGCTCAAAATTGGCTTTGGAGAAGTGCTTCACTGTTTCCTTCATGGGGGTGTGTGGGTGGGTGGGATTTGGATATAGACACTGACTAACTAGTGGTCAGATCTAACCAGGGAGGAGTTGATTACTAGTGTAGAGCAGTGGTCCCCCATGTTTGTAATGACCAGGTCAAGAATGTTTCCTCCCTGGTAGGGGTGAGAATGAGTTGGTCCAAGGCGTCGGAATTGATGAATTCCAGAAATTGTTAGGCAAATGAGTTGGAACAGGAGTAATTTTCCCAGCTGATCAGCTGATAGAGGGGTCGTTAAAGTCTCCCAGTATAAGGGTATTAAGTTGAACCTTAATGCTTTCCAGAGTGTTCAGGAATGCGGAGTGGGGAGTCTTGTGACATTGTGGGGGATCTATAGCAGGCTACAACCTGAATTGCAGTTTTATTCCGCGTTAGTTGTACCTGTAGCATCTCTGATGCATTATGTTAGGCAAGCAGTCTGAAGGTGTGCGTATCCTTTAAAGATGGCTACATCACTGCCTTTGGGGCTTCGGTCCACAGCTCCTTTAGGGCTTCGGTCCAGGTTTAGGGGGCCGAAAGGTGTGATATGCAATGTAGCCTGGTAGCACTGGGGTGCTCTACAAAGCCTTGAACCAGGTCTCTGTTGCTACACAGAAGCTGATGCTCTCCAGTTTGAGAAGTGACTCGAGTGAGTGCATTTTGAGATTTAGGCTTCTAGCGTTGAGTAGCATAACCCTCGGGTTACATTTGCTTGCAGTTGTTATGGTGGTAAATTTGTTTTTAGGGCATTTCCTAAAAAAGGCACTATAGGGGTGGCAAGAGCCTTTGCCAGTATCTGGAATCCCAGGGGTGACAGGTGCAGACCATCTCTGGCAAAGCACCAAGGTCTGTCAATCATGTCATCCCAGGCAGACAGATACTGGATCCCCTTTGAATGGCACCAGAAATTTAGCCAGTTGTTGAAGTCTATCATTTTCTGCTTGTACTCTGGTATCAGTTTAGGCAACGGTAGTTTGCTACTCGGGGCTAGGGTCATACCTGCCTGGGGTACAAGATCCGAGAGCTCCTCCATGTCTCTTTTTTCATGTAGTCCAGGGAGGTACGTCTTGGGTTGTTCACACCAACATGGACAATGGCTGAGTCATATTTGTACTTGTTGAGAGACCTAAGTGCGCGCATTATGTGGTGAATCCTGGCACCCGACAGGCAGCTGACCCATAACTTCTTATTTAACCTAGTGAGTGGGACGTCTGTGTGCCTTACTGTTGGAGTCGCCTATGACTAGTGTAAACTGTTTTGCCGTAGGGGCTTAGGCTGAGTGGCACATTGTGTCTTTGGGGTTGTGATTGGGTGAGATGGTTGCTTGCATTTCTGCCTTGGAGGTCTGGGCAGATTTTAGTGAGCCTTCACAAAAGTGGGTATGTGTTTTGTGTTACTATGTGAGAGGTATGGTGGTGTGTGTGATCCGGGGAGCTGTGTGTTCTGTGAGGTGTGATGTATGTGTTGACCTTCTCCTCTTGATTGGCTAGCCCAGTCTTGGTTTGAGAGAGTGTGGCCTCTAGTTTGGCTATGTATGTGCATCTCTCACAAGTGGATGGGTTTGGAAGTAGGAGGAGAGGGTTGTCTGTGTACATGAGACAATTGCTACATTGCCTCAGGATGCCCAGGTTCACCAGGTTAATAGGAGAAAGCGTAGGGAACTGATCTTTAGACATGCTTGGTTAGTGCTTAGGTATTTAAGTACTGGAGCTGTTTTTGTTACCTTTTATAGATTTTTTTTGTGCTACTAGCAATTGGTATGCTTACAATAACTGCTGCAAGAGTTTCTGAGCAAGTGCTGGGTTTGGAGGTCTGATTTGAATGCTCAGAGATGAAAGTTAGCAAGATCAAAGGGAAAATTTGAAGAGCAGACTTTAAGCACCGCTCATAGTTTACCCTAGCTCAGCGGGGTTGTGCAACGTGCAAACCTGCGCAAACACAGGTTTTTAAGTCAGAAAGTTGAAAGGGATAGAAGCAGCCCAAAACAGCCAATAAAATATAATTCCTGAGCTGGAAACCACTCCTTTAGCGATAGGTTGCTCAGTGTACCACTCCCACTGATAAGCAGAAAGACTTCCTTCTATCTCAGCAAGGTCTGGACAACTCAGAACACAAAATACAGTCCTGAAATCAGCAAATCTGAGATCTGGACTATTCTAGTTTGAGAAAAAGATGGGAAACTAGCAAGTAGATAGGATTTTTTTTTCATTACAGAAACGGAAGTACAGTAAATGCAGTAGAAAAAGTCACTTTTAAGGCTCTAAAAAGCTAGCGCACTTAAGTGTGTAGCCTGTAACTATAAATGCATTTGAAAAAATGATTCAAAAAAGTGCAGTAGGCAAAATCAGCAAAAAACAGTTAAATTAAGTACCAAAGCTCCAAAGCTTGTAAAATGGCAGTAATAAAGTGCGGCAAGCAAAAACAGGTACTTATAATCAAGCAAAGTTTCACTCTCTCTTCTTCTCTCTGTTGCTGTAGAACTCTGCAGGATGCCCAAACAGGATCTGCTGAGGTAAAACAAGTGCAAACCCATGCAAACACAGATTTCTAAGTCGGAAAGTTGAAAGGGATAGAAGCAGCCCAAAATGGCTAATAAAATACAATTCCTAAGCTGGAAACCACTCCTCTAGGCTGCTCAGAGCTTACAAATCCCACTGATAAGCAGAAAAAGTTCCTTCCATCTCAGCAAGGTCTGGACAGCTCTGTGCCAGTTTTTTTTTTCTTTCAGCATATCCAAATCCTTTGCTTTTATCTTTATTAAACAGTAATCCTGCTTCATATAACTGTTTCTCAACTATGTAAATCATTTCCTTGACCCACTTTGTTGTTGGCAATTATAACTAAATCATCAGCATATACCATAAATACTGGAATTCTCACCCCGTCTCTCATTTTCTGTTGCCATGTCCGCTTTCTTCCTTCTTTTTCACCACATTGGCCGCATTCATAACTAATGCAAATATAATTCCACTCATGGGGCACCCTTTCTCCACCCCCTCTTAATACACACCCCTTTCACCAATCCATCCGTTGACAGTTACTTTATTTCACATATTACTGTACACTGAATGCAAGAAGTGTTGAACCTTCCCTTCCAATCTATACTCTTGTATAATTTCCAACATGCTGTCACGTTCTGTAGTAGCAAAGGCTTTTTCCCCGTCACAGCCATCTACCTTAAACTCAGTCTCTTCTCTAATACCATCAACCACTTAGTATTAATATATCTTACCTGTCTTCCTTCGTCCCATAATCTCCTCCATACGTCACCTCCCCTATTACCTTCCCAAATCTCTTCTGTAATATTTTAATGAACATCTTATAATCTGTATTAATTAGTGTCAGTAACCTCCATCCCCCCCACACTTTTTTAAATAAACCTTATTGCTCTTCATATACTACTTTCTCTTACTCCTTTCTCATACCACCACTCATTTTATAGCTTCCAGTATTGTGTAGTGTTATACATCCTCCTGTTACCTAAAAGTTATACCCTAGTCCATCTGACCCCTATGCGCTTTCCATATTTTCTTCTTTTAACCTCTTATTCAACTCATCTTTGTTTATCTTTTTCTGTATAACTTGCTTATTGATGCATTGCTACACTTTTCTTATCCCCGTTTCATTTTTTTCTCTATCACATTTGTGTCCTGTAATTTCATGTCATACTCTGCTACAACTCTCATAATTCCCTCTTGGTTGGAATGTCTTTTTCCCATCTTATCCAGCATAAATTTCATCGCTCCTTCATCTATCTTGATTTTTCTTACCAAAAAACACTTGCTTCTTCCTCGCAAGAAATTTCTGCATCTTTTTTTATATAGGTACCTCTCCTTTTCTAAGACCCATTTCTCCTGTGTGAGTAAACTTTCTTCATAATCCTGCATGCTATTTACATACTCTGTTTTTTGCTTCCTCCAAAAATTCCTTTCCAACTTCATGTACTCCCTTTTATATTTTACCTTGTACACTGTTCACCAGAATGATCAAGTCTTATAAAAATGCCTCCTACACTGATAGTCCAGTCCTTCCATAATGCTTCCATTTACTTAAGTCTTCTGTTACTAATTTCCCCCACGAGTCACTTTATGCTCTTAATTTCTATAATCCACTATCCATTCAGTCCTTCTGGCCTCATGATCAGAAAAATGCATGTCTCTGTTTTACACCTGTTCTTCTTTTAAACCAAATGGCAGCATAATTTTTTTTTCTGTTTTCGAATGCCCTTGTGTATATATCTATCTACATGCTTTACTATCAAATACACGAAAATCACAACAGCGAACGGTGATTTTCCGCGATGGATATCCTCTACTCATACATATTAAGTAGGTCATAAGGTCGATGCAACATGATCGACAATGTTCTGTCGATATTAATGTTGGCAGCTGCCATTGCCAACCATGCTTCGTGTACGTCCTTCTGAATAGACGTGCACATGAACTTCTACATTTCGACTGTCGCTCCTACCATGTTCAAGGAGGAGGCTATCGTGTAACTGAATGTCGACATTTTGATTGTAAACCCCTACATATGTATGTATTTATGTGGTGTGTGTGTATATGTGTATGTATGGTGTATGTGTGTGTACATGTATATGTGTATGTATATATATATATATATATATATATATATATATATATATATATATATATATATATGAGAGAGGTATCCCTGTAAGTTTTCACATCCTCATTTTACTTCCCCTCCACATTTTTTAAAGTTCCTCAACACTATTATATTAGTTTTAACTATCACGTATTGCTCTAGTTCCTCAAACATACACATATACCACAGTTATTTTGTACACCCCCTTATGTATTACAAAGCAAACATTTTCCAGGGAGAATTACTGTAACATTAACAGCTTCACTGGCTGATTCTTAAGGAATACTCATGTGCTCAGTCAAGCTCTTTTTCAAAATTCCACACCATTTCTTTTCTCCAACTTTTCTGTCGGATACATTTTACAAGGGTGATGAAAATATCTTCTAAACATTTATCAGTGTTTTGCTGTTGATGCTGTTTTAGTACCATTAAATGTCTTAACTCCATGCTATTAACTTGAATGTTATTGTAATACAGCAGAGAGTCGATTATCTGAACATTGATTATCTGAAATGAGAGTCGATTATCTGAACATTGATTATCTGAAATGTCAGTTATCTGAACACAGCCTTCAAAAGATTATGGGTACGAAAAATCATAAAGTCTGAATATGTAAATGTTATATGTATTCGCTTGTGTGTTTTTGCTTCTGTAGCCTGCTCATATGTGAAAAATATTCTTTATTATCCACTTGAAACATTGAATGGTTGAAAAGTGTAATCTCTCCATGGAGAAAACAAAAAGATTTAGAAGTTTTTTATCCAGTTCAGTTATATGTTTGATTATCCGAACTACTCTGGGTCTCACTTAGTTTAATCGACCCTCCACTGTAAATGTTATCCTGTCACCTTCTTTGCAACTTTGGTTTTCTATAACAAAAACATTCTTTTTCTCGCCCTGTTTCCAGTTAGCAGAAGTTCAAGATCACCTGCTTCTCATCATTTTCATCTATTTATTTTATTTTTATTTTACATTTGTTGACCGGGCTAGTCTAACTGGATACATGTCCATTTTAAGTAGAGGCCCAGGGAGATCATCATCATCTTTCGGCTGTTCCCGTTAGGGGTCGCCACAGCGGATCACCTATTTTCATTTCTTCCTGTCCTCTGCATCTCTGTCCTCTGCATCTTGCTCTGTCACACCAACCACCTGCATGTCCTCTCTTACCACATCCATAAACCTCATCTTAGGCCTTCCTCTTTTCCTGTTACCTGGTAGCTTCATCCTTAGCATCTTTTTCCCAATATACTCATCGCTCCTCAGCACATGTCCAAACCAACGCAATCTTGCCTCTCTGGCTTTGTCTCCAAACCTTCCAACCTGGGCTGACCCTCTAATATACTTATTCCTAATTCTGTCCAACCTCGTCACACCCAGAGCAAATCTTAACATCTTTAAACTCTGCCACATCTAGCTCAAACTCCTACCTTTTTGTCAGTGCCACTGTCTCCAACCCATATAACACAGCTGGTCTCACTACCCTCTTGTTATACCTTCCATTTTACTCTTGCAGGTACTTGTCTATCACAAATCACTCCTGACACTCTTCTCCACCCACTCCATCCTGCCTATACTCTCTTCTTCACCTCTCTTCCACTCTTTCCGTTACTCTGAACTATTGACCCCAAGTATTTAAACTCCTCCACCTTCGCCACCTCTACTCCTTGCAGCCTCACTATTCCTCTATCCTACCTCTCATTCACACACATATATTCTGTCTTAGTCCTGCTGACCTTCATTCCTCTTCTCTCTAGAGCATATCTCCATCTCTCCAGGGTCTCCTCCACCTATTCCCTACTCTCACTACAGATCACAATGTCATCTGCAAACATCATAGTCCACGGGGACTCCTGTCTGATCTCGTCTGTCAACCTGTCCATCACCATTGCAAATAAGAAAGGGCTCAGAGCTGATCCTTGATGTAACCCCACCTCCACCTTAAACGCATCCGTCACTTCCACCGCAGACCTCACAGCTGTCACACTACCCTCGTACATATCCTGTACCACTCTTAAATACTTCTCTGACACTCCTGACTTCTTCATACAATACCACAACTCTTCTCTAGGCACCCTATCATATGCTTTCTCTAAGTCTACAAAAACACAATGCAACTCCTTCTGACATTCTCTGTACTTCTCCATTAACACTCTCAGAGCAAACATCGCATCTGTAGTGCTCTTTCCTGGCATGAAACCATACTGCTGATCACTAATCATCACGTCCCTTCTTAACCTAGCTTCCACTACTCTTTCCCATAACTTCATGCTGTGACTGATCAGTTTAATCCCTCTGTAGTTACTACAGCTCTGCACATCACCGTTATTCTTAAAAATTGGTACCAAAACACTTTTTCTCCATTCCTCAGGCATCCTCTCACTTTCCAAGATTTCATTAAACAATCTGATTAAAAACTCCACTGCCATTTTACCTAAGCACCTTCATGTTTCCATAGGTATGTCATCTGGGCCAACAGCCTTTCCATTCTTCATTCTCTTCATAACTATCCTTACTTCCTCCTTGGAGTCAATTGTATTTCATGATTCACTATCCCTACATCATCCAACCTTCTCTCCCTCTCATTCTCTTCATTCCTCAACCCCTCAAAGTACTCTTTCCATCTCCTCAACACACTCTCCTCGCTTGTGAGTATGTTTTCCTCATTATCCTTTATCACCTTTACCTGCTGCACATATTTCCTAGCTCGATCTCTCTGTCTAGCCAATCGGTACAGGTCCTTTTCTCCCTCCTTAGTGTCTAACCTTTCATACAACTCTTCATATGCCTTATCCTTAGCCACCTCTCTCTTTGCCATGCACCTCATCTCCTTATACTCCTGTCTACTTTCTTCATCTCTCTGACAATCCCACTACTTCTTTGCCTGTATACTCTCCTGTACTTCCTCATTCCACCACCATGTCTCCTTGTCATCCTTCCTCTGTTCCAATGTGATACCAAGCACCTTTCTAGCCGTCTCCCTTACTAGCTCTGCTGTAGTTACCCAGCTATTTGGTAACTCTTCACTGCCACCCACTGCCTGTCTTAACTCATCCCTGAACTCCACCTCACAATTACCCTTTTTTAATTTCCACCATTTGATCCTTGGTGCTGCCCTCACACTCCTCCTCCTCTTCTTGATCACCAGCGTCATCCTACAAACCACCATCCTATGCTGCCTAACTACACTTTCTGCGGTCACCACTTTACAGTCTCCAATCTTCTTCAGACTGGCCCTCCTACATAAGATATAATCAACCTGTGTGCTTCTGGTTCCACTCTTGTATGTCACCCTATGCTCCTCCCTCTTGTTAAAATATGTATTCACCACAGCCATGTCCATCCTTTTCGCAAAATCCACTACTATCTGACCTTCTGCATTCCTTTAACACCATACCTACCCATCACTTCCTCATCCCCTCTGTTACCTTCACCAACATGCCCATTGAAATCTGCTCCAATCACCACTCTCTCACCCTTGGGTACAGTCATCACCAATTCATCCAATTCACTCCAAAATTTTTCTTTCTCATCCATTGCACACCCAACTTGTGGAGCATATGCACTAACAGCATTCATCATTACACCATCAATTTCTAGCTTCATAAACATCACTCTATCCAACACTCTTTTTCACCTCCAAAACACTCTTAGCATACTGTTCCTTCAGAATAACTTCTATGCCATTTCTCCTCCAATCCACACCATGATAAAACTATTTGAACCCACCTCCGATGCACCTAGCCTTACTCCCCTTCTCTGGTCTCTTGCACACACAGTATACCAACCTTCCTTCTGTTCATCATATCAGCTAGCTCTCTCCCTATACCAGTCATACTGCCAACACTCAAAGTTCCGACCCTCACTACCACAGTCCTAGCCTTTCTCCTCTCTTCCTGCCTTTGGCCATGCCTTCCGCCTCTTCTCCTCCTTCGGCCAACAGTAGCCCAATTTCCGCCAGCACCCTGTTGGCTAACAGTACTGGTGGCGGTCTTTGTTAACCCGGGCCTCGACCGATCCGGTATGGAAATATTTACTGGTGACTGCATGAAATGATTTGGTGAAGTTTTGTGCCGGATGCCCTTCCTGAGGCAACCCTCCCCATTTATCCAGGCTTGGGACCGGCACAAAGAAATGCACTGGCTTGTGCATCCCCAGTGGCTGGGTAGAGGCCCGGGGAGATAAGCACCAAAATTAAGCTGTCACAGGAGTAAAAAAATGAAAAGAAACAAAAATAAAACGTTGAATACATTATTGCTGGTGGCTAACATTGTAGAAACTAACATAAAAAAGAATCTTGTGTACAAGGTCTAGTAATACAGTAGTTCTAGAACCATATATCTTTGGTTTAGGGTTTGATATTTGACACGTATAAGAGTAGGAAAGAAAGAAAGATTCAAACTAATTATTAAGTTTGTTCATAATTATGCACTCAAGTAAAATAGTTAGCATACATACAAATCTGAAATATAAGTGCCTGGAGCAGGGGTAAGGTTCCAATGTACATACTACGGGGAAGTTCACAGAGAAGAGAAGACTAGAAATTAGAGTAAAGGAGGCTTAGTAATCCCACTAGGTAGTTGTGGGAGGGTGAAAAACAGTAATACTGTACAGTTAGTGTTAATCTGGGTTACTGCATGGGCATAGCCATTGTGTTTTAAGGAGTAATTTTAGTTGATATTTGAAGAGTTGTAATGATGAAAGTAATGCTAGGTTTCTGGGAAGCCTTTTCCAAATCTTCCCCACAGAATTAGAGAAAAGAGTCTCCTGCTTTATTATAGGATTTCTGGATGGTTACTAATAATTTATTTGCTGAGTGAAGGATAGTAAGATTTCTATAGGGGGAGATTAGGCTACTGAGAATAGGAGTATTGTTGAGATGATAGAGTATCTTATGGATGACAGTAAGTTGTTGAAATAGTAGCTGGTTATGCAGTTCTAGCCATCCTAGCTGTTTGAGATTTAGACAACGGTGGGTTCTAAATGGTGAGCCATTGGCAAATATGGCAATGTTCTAGGAGGTTGCCAGTTTATTGAGGTTACATTTGAAAAGATTAGTATAAATGGGTGAGGCATAGAGGAGGGTAGAGGTTAGGTGGGTGTGGGCAATGTTGGCTCTGGCTTCAGGGGTAAGGAAAGATTTTATCCTGTAGAGAGGGCCAAGTTTTCTGTTAACCGTTTTAATAGTTGTGTTAATGTGCGAGTCAAAGTTAAGGGTAAATCTGTGCATGTGGGCTACCTAGACTTAGCCAAGCCTCTGATGCCATTCCCTATTCAGACATCATTGATAAACTCACCCAGCTGGGCATCAACCCATATATTGTCAAATGGGTTGCAAACTGGTTCACTGACGGAATTCATACAGTCAAAATAGGTGACTTCACCTCCGCCAGCAGACCCATAACAAGTGGTGCCCCACAGGGGATCTATCCTGGCGACCCTGCTGTTCAGAATCTATTTCTCTGAAGTGTAGGCAAAAACTAAAGGCCTCTGGTGGTCAAAGTTTGCAGATGATTGCAAACTTGGAGTGATCATAGAGTCCCAAAATGATGTTAACAATCTGCAAGAGAGACTTACACACACACGATTGGTGCCAAAGGCCCAGCCTCAAACTTATTGAGAAGAAATGCATAATCATCCCCTTTGGCAAGAGTGATGTCCCTGTAAACATGTCCTCTGTAAACTATCACATCAGTGGCAATACCCTAAGCATGAAATCAGTGGTAAGAAATCTGGGCACACAGGTGGACAGCAATCTCACCTTTGACCACCATGTCTCCACAGTAGTAAGGAGGACATGTTATATAGCCCATCTCATAAACAAGGGCATTGCCTCCAGAAAAACGTTATAACCTCCCTATACACTTCCTTCATTAGACCAATAATAGAGTACAATGCTTCATTTGGTATGCATCTCTGCAAGCATCTGCAACAGTTGAATAGAGCACAGAGATGCCTTACAAGAAAAAGTCAGGGTTTGCAGCATCTGTCCTATGTTAACAGATTAAAAACACTGTTATATTCTGTGTCATACAGACTACTCAGAGGGGACCTGTGTCTTGCATAAAAGGCAATTTCAGACCCTGCCTTGTTGAAAATGCTGCACTTACACAAGTCTAATGGCACATGGGCCATTCACTCTAAGGATCTCAACCTGGTATGTGACATAAACAGAAGCTGTTGGGGGGATAGATTTGTCTCGCAAAGGATATCTCTCCTGTGGAACAAACTCCCTATATAGGTTAAACAAAGCCCTTCACTAACCTTATTTAGGCATAATTTGGATGAGTTGATGGGAAACAGGAAATATACCCCAGGAGTTCCACCAGTGTCCCTCTTGAACCGGGACAATAGGTGCTGAATTTAGTGTCTGCTCAAATCAGACACCCCTGGGTAATGGGGTTAAATTTGGCTAGGCTTGTAAAGGCCCTAGGGCCATTAGCCTAGTAACATCCTATGATCCTATAAATTGTTATGCCTAATAGTTTGGTGGTCAGGTCAGGAGCAATGACAGTACCATTGTTGGACTTAACAGTGAGATCAGTTGGGGAGGGCTTTAATGTTTGAGTAAATAGCAATAGTTTGTTTTTCTTTGGCATTTAGTAGGAGGCAACGTTGTAGGAACTATTTTTCAACTGAGTTGAATACAGTTTGAGTAATGGTTTGGAGCTCAGCTGAGGTGGCAGTACACACTAGTGTCAAATTGTCTGCATATTGAATGCAGGTAGCTTGAGGAATATTTATATTTAGATCGTTAATGAATATAAAGAAAAGGAGAGGTCCCATGATAGAGCCTTGAGGGACCCCAAGAGTAATAGGAAGATGAGTGGAAAGGTTATTGTCCTAGAGGACCGCTTGCTGTCTATTTTCTAAATAGGACTTGAACCATTGTAGTGCCTGTGAGTTGAGTTGAGAGTGATTTTAGTATGTCTAGAAGTGTTTGATGGTTCACCATATCAAAGGCTTTAGAGAGGTCAATAAAGAGTGCAGCGGAGAGCTTATTATTGCTACAGTGTTTGTTAATGCAATCAGAGAAGGATAAGAGAGCAGTAGTAGTACTATGGAAAGGCCTAAACCATGCTGACAGTCTGATAGATTATTTTGGAGAAGGTGATCAAGTAGTTGTTGGTGGATGCATTTTTCCATAATTTTGGCTAGAGGAGAGAGTAGGGCTATGGGGCAAAAGTTAGAAAGTTTGGTTGAGTTACCACTGTTGTGAAGTGGGATTATGTGAGACATTTTCCAGAGAGATGGGATGGAGCCTTCGGTAATGGTTCTGTTAATAAGTATGGAAATAGGATAGGCAATTACTTTTGCTGTGATTTGCAGGTATTCAGCTGGTAGAAGATCAGCTGAGGGGGTACATGGTTTAAGTTTGGTAAGTAGGGTATAGATGAGAGATGTAGGAACTGGCTTTAAATGAAAGGTAGGGGGTGTGCTAGTCAGGGGGGATGGGAGGGTTGAGCTAACGGGTGGTAAGGAGTTTGCAAGAGATTGGACAGATGTCCTTCAAGGATGCATCTGCAGTCATAACATATGGGTTGTCCTGCCTCAGGCAGCCCTTCGGTCGGCCGGATTCCAAAGTCTAGGTCTGGCCTCGGCTGATGTCGCACTTTCCCCGACGTCAGAGCGTCTGGGGTATAAAAGCATCAGCCGATGCCATTTTCCTCAGTCTTTCTTGCCGCACGGTGCCCGAAGCAGAAGCAGTTCGCAAGTGCCGGTCGGCCAGCTCCTTTGATTCAGCTACCGAAGACTTCGAAAAAGCTAAGTACCCCGTTGGGGACTCTTTCTTGCCTCAGCCGATGTCAGATAAAGTAAATAATTGTTTAACTTGTGGGAAACAAATACCTCACAAGGATTTCCACTCTTACTGTCTCCCTTGCTTAGGCCCAGACCACGACGTCTCAGCCTGCTCTGCCTGTGCTTCCTTCAACCGACGAACGCTTAGGCGTCGGTCGGAGTTTGCAGAGGAATACTTTGGGGCTAACTTTGCATATATAATGCCGTCGGATACTCCGACTTCACATGTAGTTAAAAAACAGAAGGACAAGGACCGACCCTCGTGGCCCGCGGTTTTAGCTGAAACCTCGGTCCGGCCTACCGCGAGTGTCTCGGTTTCGGCTGAAACAGAGTCCTCGGTGCTTCCTGTTACCGAATCCTTACAACAGACTACCTCGGCCTCGGAGGCTCCGGCCGAGTCGGTTATCGAACTATCTACGGAAACCGGTGTCCAGGACATGTCGACACCATTCCTTTAGACAAGTCCACCCCTGCATGTGGTGCAGCCAGACCCCCTGCATCCATGTCCATTAAGGCCTTCTCTAGGGCTAAAGCTGCCAAACTTGCCAAAGCTTTGCCTCCCAAGTCTACCTCTCAGAGGCCTTCCACCAGCAGGAGGCTTATTCGGCCTACGAGGATTCAGATGCTGAAGAATCCATTCCTTCGGCCTCCCCTCCTGAAGAGTTTTCTTTTGGTGAGACACTGCATTCTATGAGAGAGCATTTCCAATGGCAGGGCCCGGAATTTTCTGATTCCAGAAAAAGATTAAGGACCTTTTTACATTTACCTCAGCATAGGCCTTTGGCTATACCTCCTGTTTTGAATGTTATTGATGATGTGTACTCTGATGCTAGTACAGCCCCTGATTCTCTACCTCCGGCTCCTGCCAAACCTGATAGGTACTACAGGGTTCCGGATTCTCATTTTCACCTGTACAAGGCCCACACTGCAGACCCAGAAACCATTTCACAGGGCCCTAAAGGGGTTGCAGCTGCCACTGCTAAAAATCCTTTACCTTCTGAAAGGGAATCTAGAGCTTTAGAGCGATGGGGAAAGAAAGTTTATACTTCCGCAACTCTCTCTATGAGGGCATTAAATTGCCAATTCCATATGATTCAGTACCAAGAGTATCTGTTAGATGAATTGTATAAGAAACTTTCCTCCTCTGAGCCCCTTGACCGAAAATCTCTTCAGGATCTGGTACATAACTCACAGCAGGTTAGCAACCATTTTCTGCAATGTGCCTATGATGCACTGGAAGCTTCATGTAGGTCAGCAATGACAGGGGCAGTTATACGAAGGCATGCCTGGTTGAAGGAGCAATCTCTACCGGACCATGTTAAAGCTAAGCTCCTGGATGCTCCAATGGAAAAACAAAAATTATTTGGTTCCACGGCCCAGGAGGTCTTAAAGAAGTTTGAAGAAAAGGCAAAATCTGTGCAAACAGTCAAGGACTTCCTGCAGGTACAACCACCGAGATTCAGCAGAAATTGGCCTACTAAGAATTGGTCCTTTCCAGACTCAGACAGATCACAGAGAGGATGGAACAGGCGTCCCAAATGTAGGGGGCAAGCTAGAGGCCGTCAGTGGCAGCCATCCAACCAGAGAGGTGGTGCAGGTACAGCAACAACTTCTGCTACACCAGGACAAAACACAATGACTTAATTTTGACCCCGCCGACCAGGGCTCAATTAGAAGCACCATTGGGCGGAAAGCTTTCTTTATTTGCAGAAAATTGGCATTACATTTCAAGGGAATCATGGACGCTGCAAATAATAGACAAGGGATACAGGTTCTATTTCCACACATTACCAAAAAGACAAGGAATGCCAGACCTGCCACCAAATCAGAGGGCCGAGGCTTTGAAGCAAATCACCAAATTACTACAAATGAAAGCCATAGAGAAGGTTCCTCACTCAGAACAAGGCCAAAGTTTTTATTCAAGGCTATTCCTTGTGCCAAGAAAAGAAAATCAATGGAGGCCTATTCTCGATCTGTCCGCACTGAACACTTACCTCATTGTGCCAAAATTCAAGATGCTGACCCTACAGCAGCTTCTTCCCATGCTGGGCAAGGAGTCTTGGCTGGTGACTCTAGATCTCAAGGAGGCATACCTGCATGTCCCCATTCGACAAAGTTGCAGAAGACACCTCAGATTTCTTGCAGGATCAGAGCATTATCAATTCTCAGCATTGCCATTTGGCTTATCTACTGCGCCCAGAGTGTTCACGAAATGCCTGGCATCAGTAATTGCACACTGCAGACTTCAGGGGATTCAAATCTACCCATATCTGGACGACTGCCCGATACAAGCGGACAGCAAGACAAAATTATTAAAGGACTTGGACTATGCCATCCAGCTACTACAGGCCTTGGGATACACAGTCAACATCCAAAAATCAAGACTTGTGCCATCCCAAAGGATAACCTTTTTGGGTGCAGATCTGGATACAACCACCCAAATGGCATTTCTCACAGAAGAAAAACAGAAACAACTTCCAGATTACTTCAAGAATCTGACAAGATAAACTCCGCTAACTGCAAGGAAAATCCTGCAGGCCCTGGGTTTCATGGCATCCTGCATAATACTGATCCCACAAGCCAGGCTACATATGAGGAGATTGCAATGGTGCCTAAGGAGTGTATGGACTCAGCACAGTCACAGCTTAGAAACTCTGATTCCAATCATACCTTGCCTTCAGAAGGAATTCCTGTGGTGGGCTCTAGCCTGCCAGACAGAGGGTTGCCCTTCATCAAACCAAAAGCAAATCAAACCATCACCACGGACGCTTCAGACCGAGGTTGGGGAGCACACATGGAGGACAAATGTATCCAAGGGCTATGGTCTCAAGGACAGCTGCAAATGCACATAAACCAAAAGGAAATGTTGGCAGTGATACATGCAATCGAGGCTTTCAAACCTTTCCTTCAACAAGGCCACCTGCTAATAAAGACAGACAACACCACAGTCATGTGGTACATAAACAAGCAAGGAGGCACGCATTCCTACCCTCTATGCAGACTGGCTATGAATCTATGGGATCTTTGAAACTCAATATACAACTGCAGGCCCAGTTCGTGCCAGGGAAAGACAATACTCTGGCAGACACCTTAAGCAGAACTACCATGGATGCACACAAATGGATGCTGCACCCAGACATCTTTTTACTCATAACACAGACATGGGGAAGGCCCGAGATAGATCTGTTCGCCTCACCCCACAATCATCAACTGGAAATTTTTGCACAAGGACATACCATCCACAAGCATGGAAGGTGGACTCTCTCATTCAGCTGGAAAGCCCGAAAAATCTATGCTTTCCCACCAATCCCATTAATGTCCAAGGTTTTACTGAAGATCAGGGCAGAACAGCCAAAAGTGATTCTAATAGCTCCAGACTGGCCAAGGCAGCATTGGTACCCACTGTTGAAGAGCTTATCACGGACGAAACCGTGGCCTCTCCCATTATGGCCTCTTCTTCTGACGCAGAACAATTACAAGATCCTGCATCCCAACCTAAAGACCTTGCAGCTAACTGCCTGGAGAATACCGTGACTCCTTCCAAGGACAGCTTATCCCAGAAGGTAAAGGACATTATTATGGAAGCTCGCCGCCCTTCCACAAGGAAGGCATACTCAGCAAAATGGAAAAGATTTCTCTGTTGGAACACAACAAAAGGCCTTGATGTGACAGTGATGAGCATATCACATATACTGGAATACTTAGCAGAATTGTTCCACAATGGCCTGTCTTACTCTTCCATTAAAATTCATGCCTCAGCAATTTCATCAGAATACAATGCAAGTCCTCCTGTCTTTTCGCATCCTCTCTTAAGACAATTTCTCAGAGGGATCAAGAACATCAATCCTCCAAGGTGACCACCTCTACCTACTTGGGACCTTAACTTTGTGCTGGAAAAACTAACACTCCCTCCATTTGAACCAGCAGCAACGGCCGATCCACAGTATCTATCCTGGAAAACTGCATTCCTTCTGGCCATAACTTCAGCAAGAAGAGTATCTGAGTTACAAGCCTTGATGGCAGTGCAGCCATTTCTTATTTTTCATCAGGACAGAGTTTCATTAAGAACCAACCCAACCTTTATGCCAAAGGTGGTATCTAGAGTATCCTTGAACCAAGCAATTCATTTGCCTACTTTCTTCCCAAATCCACAAAATAAAGGGGAGAAACTTCTACACACCCTGGATATCCATAGGCAATTACGCTACTATTTGGACAGAACTAAAAGTTACAGAAAGACTGACCAGCTGTTTGTAGCATATGCTGCTGGGACACAAGGAAAAGCAATTTCCAAACAGACAATCTCAAAATGGATAGGAAATTGCATTCGCTTTTGCTACTCCTTTCATGGAAAGACTGTTCCTGTGAATATTAGGCCTCATTCCACGAGAGCCACAGCCACCACTACAGCCTTCCTAAGAGGGGTGGCTACCAAGGACATTTTAGAAGCTGCTACATGGAGCTCCGTGCATACTTTTGCCAAGCATTACAATTTACCCTTATACTCCAGATCCAGAGCAGGTTTTGCTACTGCAGTCCTGCAGGGTCTCTTAACTACACCATCTTTTTCTTAGTACCTCCTCCCCCAGATTGGCTATGGTATTCTACCCATATATTATGACTGCAGATGCATCCTTGAAGGACATAGTACAGTTTTGTACCTACCATAAATGTAGATGTCCGATAGGTATGCATCTGCAGTCAGATTTACCCTCCCTCCTTCCCCTCTGTGGTATCCCTAGGGTGCTTACCCCTCTATTAGCTAGCTGGGGGATCTATTATGGTTTATTTGTTTGTGTATATATATATATATATATATATATATATATATATATATATTTGAAAATGTTTGGATTTTATTGCATTCCTCCAAATTTAGCCTTCCTAGAGGGCACCTGGCATCTGGGGCAAGAAAGACTGAGGAAAATGGCGTCGGCTGATGCTTTTATACCCCAGACGCTCTGACGTCGGGGAAAGTGCGACATCAGCCGAGGCCAGACCCAGACTTTGGAATCCGGCCGACCGAAGGGCTGCCTGAGGCAGGACAACCCATATGTTATCACTGCAGATGTATACCTATCGGACATCTACATTTATGGTAGGTACAAAACTGTACTTTTCTGTAAAAAAAAGGTATTGAAATTGTCAGCAATCTCATTGGGAATGTTTAAGGAGAAACCTGATTGGGTTGGAGTCTTGGAGTGGCCTGGGTGTAAAAGTCTATTTATAGGTGACCAGAAAGTTTGTGGGTTTTGTTGATGCTTGTGCTGGAGTTTAAAGTAGTAGTTTTTTTTTGTCAAGGAGTATTGATTTTTTTTAGTGGCATTTCTCATCTGTCTATAGTTTGGTGATCAGTTGGGTTTTTAGTGTTTCTTCATTTAGACCATATCTTATTTCTTAATAAGATTTTGTGTCTAGTCTCTTTAGTGAGTCATGGAGCAGCTTTACTTCTAGTTCTTATAGAGCAAGTAGGGGCATGGCATTCCAGTATTTGTTAGAATTTGGAGTTAAAATAGGATTCTGCTTCTTCAAGGGAGAGTTGTTTTAAGGAAGACCAGTCACAGGCTTGCAGGATTAAAATCATTTTTATTTCATGTAGTTTTTAAAGATGGTTTGGTTGGAAATTAAGGGATTTTTTTGTAGTTTTAAAGATGGTTTGGTTGGAAATGAAGGTTTTTTTGCCTGATTATATAAGTAAGGAAGTGGTCACTAATATCATCAGGAAGGGTATCTGCTTTATAAGAGAGAGGATGGCTATTTACTAGGATCCAGTCTAAGGTACTTTCTTTGCTACTGGGCTTATGGATTCTGGTTGGGGTGGTGATTTATTTGAGAGAAGCCATAGAGATTTATATGGGCTGTAGGTTTGCATGCGGTACAGTTATTCCAGTCTATATTAAAATCACCAAGTACAATGGTTTCTTGTGGGAAGGATGAAGAAAGCCAGCAGAGGATACTTTCAAGGATGTTGATAATATGCTCCTACCTACCTCCAGGCAATAACATGTAAATGGATTTGCTAGCATTGACCTGAAGCCACTGCGGAAACGTAGCTCAGATTTATACAAAATTGCTACCCCACCACTCTTTTTGGTTGCACAGTCTAATCTTATATTATAATCTGGTGGGATGACTTTGTTGTCCTTTGCTACTGGTTTGAGCCAAGTTTCTGTTAGACATAGAACATCAAAAGAATGTGTGTCTAGTAGAGCATGAAGTTGGCTAATTTTATTATTGAAGCTCTGTATGTTAAGATGAGCTATGAGTAAATAATTAGTTCTAGTGAGGGTGAAAGGGGTGGTGGGATGAAGTTGGTGGGGATTAGGTGGGGTTTTGTTGTATGGTCCTGGGTTGGGATAAATATCACCATGAGGTAGAGGGTTTTGTTGAAGAGTAAATGCAAAACTTCATGAGTTTGCAGAGAATATTGTGTGTCTTTCTGGTTTGCTGGAAAGTAATATGGGCTAACCTATAATACTTTGATGAGAGGTAGGTTGAGGTAGACGTGATGTTAGCATGGCTATTGAAGGTTGGCTGACTCAAAGGTAATGTTTGTTTTAGGGGCTGGAGGTATCCAGTATATAATGTAGGTTTTCATACAAGGTAAGGACAAAGGGTATAGATTGGGTGTTACAGCAAGTAAGAGAAAAAGATTTTTAAGTCTTGGTTGGTGTGTTAAGGGCATGGTAAGGAAGAAGAGTGAAGTCAAAATAAGGGTTGATAATGAGAATAGATTGGAGTGAGATGGTATATTAGAGCTAGTAGTGTGAAGAGTAGTAAGAGTGTGGGTGTGTATCTATGTAATGTTTAAGGATAAATTAGTTTGGTAATTGGATAACTAGGGGAAGGGGTGGTAATTGGATAACTAGGGGAAGGGGTGTGGCCCTTAATGTATGAATGTAGGAGCACTGGAGGTGGGTCGGAATTGGGGGTGGGGAGCGGAGTGAGCCCTAGGGCGAACGGAGCGGGTAGAGCCAGAGAGAGAGAAAATGTCGAGGAGAGCAATCGGTGAAGTGTGAAAGTCAGAAGGGAAGTTTGTAGAGTTGTGGAGGAAAGTAAAGAGGCTTGCAGGGACAGACTTGGGATGTTGGAGGAGTGCTGTGTGGAATAAGATCTACTGGGGCACTAATTAGAGAGTGAAGTAGTATGCAGAAAAAACTCTATTAGGCAGATAAGGTAATGAAAAGGTAAAGGATTACAGGGCAGAAAGCTAATAGTATACCGCCACCTGGTGGCCAGACATCATTGCTTAAAATCTCATTCATATAGAGAGAGAGGGGGGGGGGAAGAGTGCACGTGAGAGTGTTTGCATGTTACATGTCTTGGTACTTTTCAAATTTCATACTATAGTTTCATTTTCATTCTCCATTTTGTTCTGTTCTATGAGTAGCATTTTATCAAAATAAGCATTGTCTTGTACAGTACTCCTCCCACCTCACAGATGTTTAATCATTTTCAGCAGTTTCAAACAGTAATTAATTCAAACCAAAAGTGCCCCTTCCCCACATTTTCAAGTCATTTTGCAGTCTTTAATGTCCAGTTGCTCAACACAGTGTGCTTTTATTTTAAGGATAAACCTGTATCCAATGATCATTATTAGTACCACAAAAAAAAAAAAAAACATGCTTTAGGTTATCCCCAATATTTTGCCATCTTTTTCTTTTTCCATTTAATAAAATAACACTGAACAAATGTATTCTGCCATCAGTTCTATCCAATTAACACTGAACTCCTGCAAATAATTGTCTCTCATCTGTCATTTTTTGTCAGTTTCAAAAAGTCTGGCATTTCAGTTCAGAATACTCCATTAGCTCTTACTATGTCATATCTGTAGTCCTGAATTTAACAGTTTTTTTCCCTTGAGCAAAATATTCCTAGTGACTAACTTTTCCAAGACTCACTAAAGGCTTTTTGTCAAAGTCAAAAACTTTTCTGCAAGTGCAAAAGGTCTCATAGGTAGGTACTAGGCAATCAGTCTGTAGACCATTTCAAGCCTAGCCAAAAAAATACTATGCAGAGTTTCTATCTAGCCTCTAGGAGGGTAGGACTGGATGGACCTGGAGAAAATTTGAGGCCACCCATTCAGTTATCAAGGTTTACCTTAAAGGTGGCAAGGGTGCAAATGCTTCACTGATCGACTCTAACTCTAATGGAGTCTGACCCAAAATGAATCAAGCCCTTACATCCATGACAGAAAAAACAAGTGGAACCACTAGAGTATCCCAAACAACATACCTGCGGATGGAATATCCATTTCTGCACTGAAATCTGCCTTCTGGCTGTCTCCTTTTCTGGTTACACTCTACTGCATTGTTCTGCCCCTTCATTCAGCAGCAAGAGCTGCTACATGTGTTTATTTTCATTTCCCAGTTTCTTTTGTTTTATGTTACACTCCTCCTTCATTGTTGCTTATAGGAACTTCATGGATCCTGCCTTCTCCATGCACATCTGAAAATGCTTCCAACTCTGCGCCAGCACTGGCTGCATCTGATTCCTATCATCGGTCATTGCAGCAGGAAAGTAGTTCTCCAGTACCTCTGACCATGATAAAAACAGTTATCACTTGCCTGTTTTTCATCCATCATTTTCTGTGAAACAACACTCTATGCATCATCTTCCTGAAATTCACCTCCACAGTATTTGTAATATCCACAAGCGAAGCAACATTTGCATAATCTTGATTTTTCAAACATTTCCATGTCCTTGCTCTGCATATCCCCAACAGTTCTCTCTCTCCCATATTCTCTCTCTGCATCAGCTCTTTGGCACCACCCCAAGGAAAAGCGAAAGTGAAATTCCCTGGTGTTTTCGCCAAATTTCTTCTAGTCATTATGAACACCACTTTAGGTCTGCCCTGAATGTGACTGATCTGGTCACTGAATAAATAGTCATGGTGTGGATAATCCTATTCTGTATATTTGAAAGAAAGTGGTGTGTGCTGCTTATTCAAATGTTAACATTTATAGAGACAGTTACTGTTTTATTTTAGCTTTTTTCACCACTCATATTTTGCCAAATTACACTAGTTTACAGTTCCACTTTAATACAGCTGTTGTCATAACATATGGAAACACTTTGTCATGATAACTGGGGAAACTAAGCTTTGAATGTCAGTTATGGTCGTTATGGCTGCTGTTTTAAGAGTCTAACTTTTTTCTTGCGTACTATACTTTGCAGAGTGTATGCCAAGACAGCTGTTTAAAGTCAAAAGATTTATTTAAATATGAAATACTGCTGTTTAGTGCATCGCCTGCTCTCAAAATATCTGTTGGCAGTTATTAGTCAGTATTTCTAGTAAAATGTTTGGTTTTGTTATCTTAGTATTTCAGATCTTCATTTCCAGTTGTAATTTTAGCATGCTGTTTAGGCACGTCTGATTTTATAGTTTCTGTCTCTAGCCACAAGCACCTTCCTCCAGACTTCTCTACTTCTGTTTTACTCTGCTGATAGTCTCTTAACTATCGGCTCTTGATTTTATGTTTGAGTTTGAACATTTATTAAAAGTGTTCTTAATTGTTATTGGCTTATGAGCTTTTTAATGCTTGTCTCTGAATTAAATTGTTCTACCTGTCAAGGGTGTCAGTCCTCTTGATCTTGTCTTTACCTACTGCTCCCTTCTTGTACCACCCCAGTATTATTGCTTCCTTGGTTAAGTCTGACGACCTAGCAGTAGTTTTCACCTACCAAAATGTAGTGTATTTTGGGGCTTCTCAAATACCAGCTGCTTACTACTCCACTGACTGTTCTGATAGACAGAAGTGCTCATCCTTCCAGAAATTTCCTCTGCAGAATTCTACTCTTATCGAGAGACACATGTATTGATGTGGCTGCACCCATCCATTGTAAAATGGTGGTAAATTCAGAAGTAAACCTATATGGTGGAATTTCCACATCAGTAAACTGTACGATAAAAAAGGAGCAGTAAGAGTTGTTACTCTCCCCGTTACAGAAGAAATCTAAAAAGTTATAAGCAAAATCCTAAAATCAGAAGTCTCAAAGTCAGACGACCCAGAGGGGCTGCAAGAGAACCAGTGCAGTCAGCCAAAGACCACAAACTCCAAAACAAAATTAAGTTAGGGGTGTAGAATAGCATCCTTCCTGCCACAGAAGTATGCTAGTATAGGGCTGCCTGAAGCCCATGTGTTTTAGAGCTTTGCCTTAAGCTTATCAGAGAGCATGCAAGGCCAGCTATGAACTTAGAGTTGCCATTAATATCAAAGATAACCATAATGCTTTCTTCATTTACATCAGGAAACACCAATGTAATGTATTCCTGTGCAAGAAATGTAATGGAGCATCTCACTCTTACTCCAAAACCATTGCAAGTATCCTTGCAGACAAATTAGTCTCTTTGCTGAGTTGGCTGTAGATGGCACTATCTGTACTCAGCCAGAAGAAATACTAAACCTGCTGGTCGATAAATTCAGCTCAAATTTCACTCCCTCATCACCTCCATGGTCACTCCCCATGCCCGTTATCACAAAAGAACAAATCGTCCGTATGCTGTCTAAAGCTAGAAACATGGCATCAGTGGGCCCTGACTGAATCCTAGTAAGCCTAATAAATAGCTTGAAATATGACCTAGCAGACCAAACTGGATCCCTATTTAACCACAGTCTCCAGAAAGGCTTATCCCAGTAGAGATCAGGACAGCAACAGTAAAAGGGGGGACCATCAGCTAACCAGGAAACTACTGACCCATAGGTCTGACTAACGTCATATGCAAGACCCTGGAAAGGATAATCATGGATCTGATTAACAATGACTTAGGAAATCTCCAGACTCTAGACCCAACCCAGTTCAGCTTCTTAAAGGGAAGGTCCTGTCTGCTCAGTCTGGTGGACTTCTTTGAGAAGGTCACCAACACCATGGGTGAAGGTAAGACTGTGCATACCACCTACCTTGGCCTGTCCAAGGCATTTGACACAATACCCCACTAGTGTATTATAGACAAACTCAAAATAAATGGGCATAAACCTCTACATCACCAGATGGATATCCAAATGGCTCATGGATAGGACACAGGTTGTTTGAGTGGGGAATGCTAATCCAGCAAGAGGCCAGTCACCAGTGGAGTACCATATATGCTTCTCAGATGTCAAACCCGATGTAGATTGCCTTTGGCTGACCAAGTTTGCTGATGACTGCAAGTTGTGGGCATTCACAGACTCCCCGAATGAAGTTGATATCCTACAGAAAGCTTTGACGTAGACTAATGATTGGTGTCAGAGCCATGGCCTCAAACTAAATGAGAAGTGCATAGCAACATTCTTTGGGAAATCTAATACCCCTGAAAATTACAACCTTGATAGCAGCCCACCTTTCAGAGTGGAGCCAGTGGTGAGATCCAGGTACTCTGATAGTAATCTGAACTTTGACCACCATGTGTCCACGATGGTGAGGAAGCCCTTCTATGTGGATCAGATTGTATGTAAGGGCATGGCATCCAGATCGGAGGATGTCATAGTACCACTGTACTCTTCCCTTCATCAGACCAATAATCGAGTAAAATGCACCCTTTGGCATGCACCTTGCCAGTGGCCTGCAACAGTTGGAGTATCCTCAGAGGTTTCTCACCAGAGAGATACAGGGTATAACCAATATGTCCTATGCTGACTGTACCAATTACTAAGGGGTGATCTCTCCCTGACCTGCAAGATAGTCTCTGACCCAGCCCCGATGGAAGTGTTGCATATTCGCAAAACTAACTGCACGAGGGTTACCAGCTCCAAAGATCTAAACCCAATCCATGACATGAATAGATCATGCTGGAGAGACAAATGTGTCCCAGAGGTTGCTCTTCCTCTGGAATAGGCTTCCTGTTCAAGTGTAGCAGAGCCCTTCCCTGACCATCTTCAAGCACAATCTGGAACAATGGTTGGGAAATCACAAATTCACCCTAGGGGGTTGTGCCCATGTCCCTTAAAGACAGAGGCAGTCTGTAAAAATAGTCAAAACCCTGTTTGTTGACCCATGCTATTGTTCTCATAGGGATAGAAAACTGGATAAAATCTGGGTAAAATTGACTAGGCTTGTAAGGGCTCTTGAGCTGTCAACCTAGTAATCTCCTATGAACCTTTGTGCCCCCCAAATGTCATCCCCATTCTCTCTCTCAACTTCTCCCCAAATCACCTTAAATCTGGTTCTTCCATTCCTCTGCAAAATTAAAAACAGTAGCCCATGGGTCTCCCTAACATTCTGGGGTACTTTTTGGTAAATGTTTAGCACCACTTTTTATCACCAAGTCTCTCCACAGATTGTCCCAGAACCATGGGGAATAGCCATAGTTGTGCCAATACAAAAGAAGAGATACCACAACTGACTGTGTTTATGTACAAGGTTATATACTTAATTGCTGAGCTATAAATAACCCAGAAAATTTTCAAACCCTTGACCCTGACCAGTTTAGATTGTTGATAGTAATATTGAGTTGTGCTTAAAACTGTTTCTGAACTTTTTGATTTGTTTAATTCAGTTGTCTCCTTTTTCTGGGTAGAAGTTGGGGCTTACTGTCGTAGCTCAACTGCCACTGTAGCCTTTTTTAAAAAAGCAGCGACTCAAAGTATTTAAGCGACTGCTGTTTGCTTATGCCCATCTTGTCTGCGTGCAATACATTAAATGTGAAGTCTGGCAGGAGAGCAGGATTTACTTCAGTGGTGACTATATAACATCTACCTTCTGCTTTGGGGATGGAGGGTACATTTTACCTTGTGAATTTCTGCAGCATTGATCCTTATGTTGAAACAGTAACAGCATTTCAAACTATAGGATCATTGCTACTGGACAGGGTCTACTCTGCTGCCAGTTTTCTTCCTGCAGAGGTTTTTGGTATGGTAGTCTTATCTAGTTAGTTAAGCTTATCCCATGCTGTTCTGGTGTATTTTTTCTAAGTTATGTATTTGGAGGCATATTCAGTGTTTGTGATCGTTGTCTTCTGCTTTTACATAATTTGTAGTTGAAGGGCTCCTTCAGCTTTCATTAGGAACATTTGTTCCCATTCAACGAGTGCATTCCTTTGGCAGTGATCCTGTTAGTTAAGACTTCTGTTTAGTGAGTATACTTTCGAGCAGTACTTCGCAGAAACAATCAGCATATTCGGTCATTGTGCGGTCTACCCTTCATAGTATCTTCATGCAGTTTTAAAATAGATGTTCTATAAAGAAATATTGGTTCACCCACTTGGATGTTGTCTTTTCCATTCCATTATAGTCATTCTTCTTTCTGCAGCAGTGCTTTGGCCGTATAGCAATTGCTATCCCTGCCATGATTCCCTACATCTGCTGTGCTGTGATTTTTTTTAAGCCCTTATTCATCATGTTTGACTAGTTTTTAAATAGATTTGCTGACTTTGTAGATATGTCTGTAAAGCAGTTTTTTTTTTCCTGTACTGATTGGTTTCCCCTTTTTCTTTGCAGATATACCTTCCAGGTCAGGACTTCCCCTACCATTTAGAAATTATAAGTATGGTATGTAATCTACTCACTGTATATTGTATCACTGATGTTTATTTTCATAAATCTGTTGAATAAAGGCAATGCCGCATCTTACCACACACTCATTAGCATTCAACTGTCCCTGGTTTTGGCTTAGAATCACATTCCATCCCTTTTAAAATTGATAACTTCTTAACAAAAGGAGTATTGCAGTCCACAAATAATGCTAACCAAAGTTACAGACTTTGCTTGCATTACAAAATGCATCCAAATTTGGGTTTCCATATTTTGTCAACTTTTGAGTCAGCAATATTGATTGGGGCCAGTTTATTATTATTATCGCCATTGTTACTATTATTTTTCCCTAATATTTGATAGTAAGATGTCAAGAGCTACATGTTTCGGTGCAGTTTGTGCTGTATTAAAACAATGTCTTCAATAACGTGTAGAAAGTTGTAATCTGAAGATAAACCCATGAAACCTGGCTAATGCTGCTTTTAGAAATCTTTGTGCACTGTCGCTACAGATGTGACTGCTGCGGCACACATTTAAGGTAACTGCAAATGTGAGCCTCTGTTTTATGGTAAAAGGATAGTGTATTTGACAGCTCACATCCATACTGAATTTTCGAGTAAAATGTCAATCCTGAACCTATGATTCCAGTTGAATTTTTTAGTATGCTAACATAAGAAGTGTGTGTGTGTGTGTGTGTGTGTGTGTGTGTGTGTGTGTCTGTGTGTGTGTGTGTGTGTGTGTGTGTGTGTTGCACATTGCAAGAAGTAGAGAAGCTTCTTTAGGGTCATAAAAATCTGAAATTTCATACAGATGTACTGGATGTGTTTATGGAAGAACTGTTTTCTTACCATTTTGGAATGTCACGGAGCTGCCTTCCTCTGAGGTACTAGTATATAAAGTAATACTTTTTGTGGATGCATTGTAATGTGGATAATGTGATGTCTGGCAGCATCAGCACTGTAGACCACTAAGTCACTTGTCTTGTATGAAGTACAAAATGTGTAGGTTAATATGTAATTCTGAAAATCGTATCTCTCAACTGCACAGATTTTTGGTCCATTTTTCCTAAAATTGTGGTTTTCTGGCAAATTAGTGACATCATTAAAAACCGAAGTTTAGAAAATGACTGACATTTGTGTTTCAGACTTTATACCCTTCAGAAAATTCATGCTAATACAAAACCTGTTCTATCAATGTTCTAAGTTTGTAAGAGCAATATTTAAACATTGTCCCTACTATTTGGCCTTTGTTCCACTTTTATGGCTTTGTCTGCTCTCAGAGGTTGAGAGGTATGAATTTAAGTATATTTTTGAAGAAAGGGAGTGACAGATCATAGAGGTGAAGTGGAACCCATAACATTAAGCATAATCATACGCACATCATTTCTAGTTCTGACTGAGATTTTATCTGTATTTTCTTTGTGAAGTTGTATGTGAGGTCTGCAACTTAAGAGGAAGGAGCTGCTGGGCTTGACTTGTTCTTCAGTGCTTACTCTTCAATAAGCAAGGCAGATGTCCTCAGTTAGAGGGAACAGGTGCTAGAAGCCATGGTTTGATGAGAGAGGGGAGAACTGTGACATTACGATTTTACATCTACGAGGAGTGTTACAGCCGTTGGATACAAAGTTTGTGTGCACATTCTTAGTTTCTACCACTGTTTAAGAATTTTCCAAAAGAGCCTGTACTCCCAAAATGAGTTTTTGTCCATCTTGTGTGTCTGTTTTTAAGCTGAAATAACCTCATTCTGTATTCATTGTATCTTATGCTCATGAGAGCTGGATGGAAGCTTCTTGGCTGTCATTTCAGTTCTCCTTTGTTTACTGTTCAGAAGTATTGCATTAGCTTTTGTTTCCAGGTATGGTTTACTATGCATTTACTCATGATTTAAGTACCTACATCAGTCTTGATCCATGTAATTTTATAAATTTTTCTTCTCTCATAGAAAACTATGATATCTTGCCTATACCCTTACACTCTTCTATGGACCCCTGCAGTATCAATGGTAGACATTTACCTAAACATTTTCCACAAGGTGTATTGCTCAGTTAGGAGTTGAACACACTTTTTGTAGGATTTTGAAAAACATTTTTTATAGATTTACAAACTCTTGATGCCTTTTAAGGTAGATTGCAGAAGTTTTGCAGGTCTATATTGAAACCGCGAATGCTGAAAACCACGAACGATGTTTCGACACATTTTCAGCGAAAACTGAAAATGTCGAAACCACAGAACAGCAATTTCTTTCCTAGGGAAAGAAATCGCTGTTCCAACCCCCCCCCCCCAAAAAAAAAAAAAAAAAAAAAACATTAGAACACTTACAAACACATACCCTAACCTTAATTATACCCCCCCAAAAAAAACAGTAAACAACTAAATACACATCTGCACGTAACCCAACCATACATCTAATGAAAAAAACAAACAGTAAACATTTTAAAACATATGCACTTACTGCCCTTAGGGTTAGGGTGCGGGTTAAGGTAACTGTTGCACTTTCACGCTCGGGAGCTATACCGGGCAAGGGACCACACTACACTGCAGAACATGGCAAAGCAACGAAGCGGTCAGGCGACTTTTTTCCAAGGAAAGAATTTGCTGAACAGCCGCTTCGCTGTTTTGCTTGTTCACTCTACATGTGTCGACGAAAATGCATTCAACAAAATGCATTTTCGTCGTCCTAATAGGAACCCAAGTTTGGCAGGAATGTGGATGTTCATCGTGTTTCATTGTTGCAGTCATTACTCTTGGGTTATCCTGCTGGCAGGCTACCAGCAGTCGGCCCGAATTCCAAAGTCTAGGTACGGCGTCGGTTGCTATCGCCTCTTCCCTGACGTCAGTGCGCCAGGGGTATAAAAGATGCAGTCGACGCCATTTTCTTCAGTCTTTTTTGCCGTGCGGTGCCCGAAGCAAAAGCAGTTCGCAAGTGCCGGTCGGCCGACTCCTGAGATTTTCAAATCCGAATTTCAGAACCAAAGTCTTCATTAAAGCTAAGTACCCCGTTGGGGAAACTTTTTTCTTGCTCCAGACCTCCTTCAGCCTCTCCTCCTGAGGATTATTCTTTTGGGGAAACCCTGCATACCATGAGGGGGCATCTCCACTGGGAGTGCCAAGATTATTCTAAATCTAAGAAAAGGCTCGGAGACTTTCTGCTGCTTCCTCAGCAGAGACCCCTTGCTATTCCACCTGTTCTAGACATTGTAGATGTATTTTTCAGAGTCTGACCTGTCCCCTGACTCTTTACCCCCTGCACCTGCTAAGCCAGACAGATAACTCAGGGTCCTGGATTCTCATTAATTCCTATATAAAAACCCTGCTGTTGACCCAGAAACTATATCTCAGAGTCCCAAAGGGGTCAAAGCTTCCACTGCAAAAAACCCTGTCCGCCCTGGTAGGGATTCTAGGGCACTGGACAGATGGGGGAAAAAAGTTTACACTTCTGCTACTTGGCTGTAAGGGCTTTAAATTGTCAGTTTCATATGCTTAAATATCAGCAATACTTAATGTCACTGCTTAAACAGAAAATGTTGACAAATACTGAATGTTCATTAAACAAGGAAATGCAGGATTTATTGCATGCAGCTGAACAAGTGGGAAAGCATACTTTGCAATGTGGTTATGATTCACTGGAGGCCTCTTGCAGGTCCGCTGTTACAGGTTCTGTTATTAGAAGGCATGCTTGGTTAAAGGAACAGAATCTGACTGATCATGTTAAAGCAAAATTATTAGATGCCCCATTACAGCATGATACTTTGTTTGGTGCTAAAGCAGAAGAGGTGTTGAATGCCTCCAAAAACGGAGAAGACAAATCACAATCTTACAGGAAACAGTCCCAATGACTTTCCCTGCCAGAACCAAGCACTTTTCTTTTGACAGCCCCCTTGGGGGGGAAACTAGCAACCCAAGACAAATGGGTCTTGAACATAGTGTCCCAAGGCTACAGGTTCCATTTTCACACCCTACAAAGGTCAAAAGGTATGCCAGACCTGCCACACAATCAATGGGCAGAGGCACAAAGCAAATTACAGCCCTCATGAACATGAGGGCCATTCAACAAGTACCACAACAAGAGCAGGGCCAAGGATTCTACTCCATACTTTTCTTAGTGCCCAGAAAGGACAAAACCTGGAGACCAATACTGGACCTGTCTATACTAAACACGTTTCTGGAGGTTCCAAAATTCAAGATGTTGACTCTACAACAGCTACTGCCCATGCTGGGCAAGAAGGCTTGGCTCGTAACTTTGGACCTAAAAGAGGCATACCTGCATGTCCCAATCGGACAATCTTGCAGAAGATACCTCAGATTCATAGCTGGCTCAATGCACTACCAATTCTTTGCACTGCCCTTTGGCTTATTTACTGCGCCCAGGGTATTCACAAAATGCCTGGCACCAGTAATTGCATTTTGCAAACAGAGAGGAATTCAAATATATCCCTACTTGGACGACTGCCTTATTCAAGCAGAGAACAAAGACATTCTTCTAAAGCATCTGGCATTTATAAAAAGATTACTAATTTGCCTAGGGTACACAGTAAACGAAAAGAAATCAAAACTCGTGCCCTCTCAAGAGATAATATTGCTGGGTGCAAGCTTAAATAAAACTGCCCAGGTGGCTTATCTCACACCAGGCAAACAAAAACAACTGACTTCTTACTTCAAAAAAAAATGGCAACAAACACCCAGTTATCTGCAAGGAAAATCCTGCAGGCTTTGGGTTTCATGGCATCCTGCATTCTACTAATTTCATATGCCAAACTGCATATGAGGAAACTACAGTGGTATCTAAACAGTGTTTGGACTCAGCATTGCCACAGCCTGGAGACAGTAATTACCCTCAATCCCTGCCTGCAACAGGAGTTTCGATGGTGGGCAGAGGCCTGTCACCACAACAAGGGTCTGCCATTCGGTTTACCCACAGCCAGACAGACACTGACAACGGATGCATCAGATTATGCCTGCGGGGCCCATATGGCAGGAAAATATATTCAGGGCACATGGCCTGCAAGACAGATGCATCTTCGCATCAATCAAAAAGAGATGCTAGCTGTTCAGAATGCCCTGACAGCTTTCAAGGATCTACTTCATCCAGGACAGCTGCTGATAAAGACAGACAATACTACGGTCATGTGGTACATAAACCAGCAGGGAGGTGCACATTCCTACCCCCTCTGCAGACAAGCAATGACCTTATGGGACACAGCATTGACTTATCAAGTTCACCTGCAAGCACAATTCTTGCCAGGAAAAACAAATACTCTGGCAGACGAACTAAGCAGAAACCTCATGGATCCCCACGAGTGGAAACTCTATCCACAAGTCTTCAGCATGATAAGGAAATGGGGATGCCCAGACATAGATCTATTTGCCTCCCCTCACAACTGCCAATTACAGAAATTTTGCACAAGGATTTATCACATACAAGCATGGAGAGTGGACGCCCTATCCTTCAGCTGGGAAAATCTAACAGTATATGCCTTTCCTCCACTGCCTCTCCTTACCAGGGTACTCCTAAAGGTCAGACCAGAGAAGCCAAAAATGATACTGATTGCACCAGACTGGCCACACCAGCGATGGTACCCAATCCTAAAGAGCTTGTCTCCGGGTCCAGCATGGATATTGCCTCAAACTTCTCACTTGTTGACCCAACAAAACAATTGGATCCTGCACAGCCAACTCAGGACCTTAAATCTGGCAGCATGGCGGATAATGTAGCCATTCAGAACACTCCTCTTTCAAAAACTGTTATGGATGTTATCTTGGAGGCCATTAGGCCCAGTACCAGAAAATCTTGTGCAGAAAAATGGAAGAGATTCTGTGCTTGGAACCAGGAACAAGGCATTGACACGTATGTACCAAATATCCCAACTGAGATGCTGGACAAAGGCCTTTCTTTTTCATCAATGAAGATTCATGCCTCTGCCATTTCAGCCCATTACAATACGGAACCACCTATCTTTTCTCATCCTTTAATAAGGCAGTACCTCAGAGGGGCCAAAAACATCAGGCCTCCAAGGAAAGCACCAATTCCAGCATGGGACCTCAATTATGTCTTGGAAAAATTCACACTGCCTCCTTTTGAGCCAGCATCAGCAGCGGATGTAAAATTCTTATCCTGGAAAACAGCTCTGCTTCTAGCAATAACCTCTGGAAGACGAGTCTCGGAGTTACAAGCACTCATGGCTGTGGAACCTTCTATCATTTTTCATTCAGACAGAGTTTCTCTGAGGACAAATCCAATCTTTATGCCTAAGGTGGTGTCCAGTGTGGCCCTCAACCAAACCATTCACTCGCCTAACTTCTATCCAAACCCACAGAACAAGGATGAGAAAATTCTGCATTCTTTGGAGATACACAGGCAGCTACGCTTCTACTTGGACAGAACTAAAGCTTTCAGAAAGACTGAGCAACTTTTAGTGTCATATGCTGCAGGATCACAAGGAAAGGCTATTTCTAAATAGATAGGCCATTGCATCTGTTTCTGCTATTCTCAACATGGCAAATCGGTGCCCAAGGGCATTAGGCCTCATTCTACCAAAGCAGCAGCCTTCCTCAGAGGCGTACCAACCAAAGACATCTAAGACGCTGCAGCTTGGAGTTCAGTGCACACTTTTACAAAGCACTACCACTTACCTCTTTACTGTAAATCCAGAGCAGGTTTTGCCACTGCAGTTCTGCAGGGCCTCATAGCCTCTCCTAATCCTATTTAGCCCAGCCACCCATCCTCAGCTTTGGGATTTAACCCAAGAGTAATGACTGCAACAGTGAAACTCGAACATAGTACAGTTGTGTACCTACCATAAATGTAGATGTTAGTGTATTCACGGTTGCAGTCCAGGTTACCCACCAACCATCCCCCTTTTTCTTTACTGGGACTTCTCTATCCTATACAAGCTATGCGGTGTATTAGCTTGTAGATGAAGGAAATGTTTATTTTTGTGCATGCATACTTATTGGCATAATTTTCAGCCTACCAATTTGGGGGCACCTGACATCTGGGGCAAGAAAAACTGAAGAAAATGGCATCTGCTGCATCTTTTATACCCCTGGCGCACTGACGTCAGGGAAGAGGTGACAGCAACCGACGTCGGACCTAGACTTTGGAATTCGGGCTGACTGCAGGTAGCCTGCCAGCAGGATAACCCAAGAGTAATGACTGCAACAGTGAATACACTACATTTATGGTAGATACATAACTGTACTTTTTTCTGAAACCAAAGGTTTGCCATTGCCGGAACCATACTAACAAGCTGTGAGAAGAAAAAACTGAAGGTTCCCAGGAGGAAAACTGAAAGAAGGATGCTTATATATTTGCCAGTGAAAAAAAGCTGTCTGTGGTTACTAACCTTAAAAATGTTGTCTGTAAATTTCTCCAGTTCCTGCTGTGAAGCAATGATTATTTATTGAACATTGGGAAATGGCCAAGGTTCCATTGATGAAAGTTCAGCCCATGAAGATCCCATCAACTTCACCCATAATTCTCTGTCATCAGAAGGATTATAATAACTGGTCAAGGGATGGGTAGTCTTGGTAGCTAGTAACTATAGTCAGGCACTTTTCCCACCATTTTACTACTACACTCTCCACCTCAGGTTTCTCAGAGGAACACATGTTTGCTTCATTCAAAAGGTGGAGGACAAATTTTAAAGATTATGAAGACTAGGAATAGAGGGCTATTAAGTCATGAGTGGCCTCACTTGTTCAGTATGTTTTTTTTTAATCTGTGGATGATGTCCTTTATTTTGGTTCACCGTCTAAAGATGTTTATTGTAGTCACTGATTTTGATAAAATAATGTGTTAATTGGGAAGATTAAGCAGGTATTTTCAACTTGAAATAAGATGTTTTGGATGAGTCAAAGTTGAGCAACCTTATCTCGGGGTTGAAAGTTCCTGTCCTTCCCCAGGTTAAAGATACCACGATTTAAAACTGCACTGAAACCCGATATACAGCCTCAACTCCAATAAGGCCTGACAAGTTATGGCCCCAGAAGATAACCATGATATAACTAAAAGGGTACTTACAGTGTGTCTAATGGCACAGCCCCTAAAGTAAGTTTCTCTTAGTTTCAGCGAGAATGTACATACTATTTTTACCTTAGGAGCTATGCCCTTTAATTACCAGACCACTTTAGTTCTTATTTAGATGACAATCCCCAATGAAGTTCTGGACTTGATAGACTAGTTCCCAGAAGATGACTAAGAATGTTGTTGTTTTGTCTTTTCGGCTTTTCCCGGTTAGGGGTCGCCACAGCGGAACTCCGGTCCACTAATGATTGGCAGTCTATTTATATGGTGCCGAGTTGTCAGCCCGGCACCCAGCTTTCAGCAAAGGCACGCCCATTAAACTGGTAAAACTGAGTAAGACTTGTAATTGTATAGCTTGATGTTGTATGATAGCAGCAGATTTAAAAACAGTTATGTTGGCTAAAATACCAGACTTAGTTGGCAATGTTAAGACAGTCCTTTAGAACACCCCTTTATATTCAAACATTGTTTTAGTGGGAAAAGAACAAGATATCCTTTCAAAGAAGTAACACATCACATAAGAGCCTGAAAATGTTCATCAAGCAACTTAAAGTATGTGCTTCTGAAAATAACCTTTTTTGAGAAAGTATCAAAAAACAGAGAGAGAAGTAGAGTCAGATGTTTCCATGGTTTGAAGTCCTTTTCCATGAAAATAATCTGTGGCATCTTCTGTAATGTTAAGAATAAAAGTCATTGATGCTATATAATTCATTATCCCTGCGAATTGGCTTCAGGGGATATTCACATTTTTTTTGTCTGATTTCTTTGACTTTTTGGATGTCCTTGATATATGGTACCGAGATGGTTGCTGATGCACAGCCAAAAGGGAGAAGCCTGCACCATTTTCAGTTCTTTTATGCTGAAAAAAAGTGATTATTTCTCAGTCTATCAGTTAGTCCCTTTTTAGGCAACTTTCACAGCAAACTATACCCATTTCGGAATATTTTCTATTTCATTTAAGTATCTGTTTGTGAATGAGGGTTTAATGTATTGTTGTTCTGAATTCATTATGTTCTTGGAAAATTTAACAGAGGTGTGCTTGTAGAAGATGGGTTCCAAAAGATTGCCATCTGCAGGGTCTCATTTGTCTGAGTACCAAGTTGTATTCACCTGTAAGCACTGTGCCAGTTTTAGCAGAAAGATGCTCTACAGCGGTGCCCAAATCTAAAGGTCTTCATTAAAACAATGACATTAGTGGTCTTAATCCTAATTCCTGTTTTTTTGAGGATGAGGACTCTTTCTAAAGTCAGGAAAGAGCATCCCGTCAGAAGCAGAAAAGGCTTAAGAAAATTAAGAGGGCTGAGACACATGGCCTTGGTGACTCTGTCAGTCCTGCCAAGGCCTGAGGGCATCAGTCTTGGACTGATGATGGTGTGTCTGGGCTTTAATCTCACAGCCTGTAATTCTTGGTCTTACCTCTCCTGCACCATTCAGATGCAGGCAGTAGGATCTTGACTATAATGAGCTAACTCTTGTGCTTGCAACAGTCTGCCCTACTTGTGTCAAACTCGGCTTTTACTGCTTTGGGCTTCTGCAGGTTTGCCAAGAATGTGTCCCCCTCCCATAGTAATAGGCAACAGGCAGAGCATCTTTTAATTTTGGGGACAGTGTAACCACCTAAGAAAAGGAAAGACTCCCCATTTGTAATCATGAGATTTTGAGCTGGGGAAAGATGTTCTCCTCGCCCTTGGCTATAGCACGGATAACAAGAGACTATCTCCTTAGGCTCTCTCCTCTCCATATGCCATGTCATTGCATTCTCAAAGTGGTGACTGATTCCTACCAAAGTTGTGTGGATCTTTTAAAGTGTGAGGAATTGAAGCCTACAACAGTGTCTACTGTTCTTTACATTCAGATGCTTTCAGGTTACCCTCCTTAGAGCTATCCCTCAACTCACCAATAGCCTCTGGTTTTACAGGGCTGAAGAATCCTGCAAATATCTTTAAAAAAGTTGCAGATCTTGCAGTAGTTTTTTTCTGGATGATGCCATGGTCTCAAGAGTTTACACCATGGGGGCGTGGCCAAGGATGAACACAGGATAGCAGCAGATTTCTTCAGCTCCACCAATTTCACTGCACTGACAGGAATTAATTACTTAAAAAATTAATTTATGAAGTAATTTTCTTTCTAAATATGTTTGTTTTATATATTTCTTGAACTATATCTAAAAAAGAAAAGAAATTTTAACAATATTCCTGTCAGAAATCACTTTGGAAATTTTCCTGTCAGTTTCTCTGTTTGAAATGAGTTCCAGTAAGACAAATTCTCAAGACTCCAGCATCAAGAAAGAACTTCAGTCTCTGATAACTACAATCCAGCAACTTACTGCTAAGATTGATAAACTGGATACTAAAATTGATACCTTCATAGAAAAAACTACAAAACAAATAGACTTGTTACATATAGACTTGCAACAACAGAAGATCCAGATTACAGGCATAGAAGAGGCTGTAAATGACATGGAAAATAGAATCCAAGAAGAGGAAATCAACATTGAGTTTTTGCTGAAACAAAATACACATCTACAAACAAAGCTTGATGACCTGGAAAATAGATCTAGGCGCAATAACATCAGGATTTTTTGACTGCCAGAAAATATTGAAGGTAACAATATTACTTCTTTTTTAACAACATGGCTCCCTAAAACTTTAGACTTACCAGAAGCATTCTCTTTTGGTATCGAAAGAGCCCATAGATCTATAGCTAATACTAACTCTAACAAAAAGTATCCTAGATCAGTTATAGTTAGATTTCTATCATCTTTTGATAAAGAGATGGTTCTTAAATCTGCTTGGGCTAAAGCTCCTGTTAAAATTAATGAGACAACTGTGCGTTTTGATAATGATTATTCTTCCTTGGTAATAACTAAAAGAAAAGTCTTTCTGCCATTAATAAAGGAGCTCAAAAAAGCACAGTTTACAACCTACCTTCTGTTTCCTGCCAAGCTAAAAATCTTCCTTCCTGATGGTCCTAAAATTTTTGATGACTTAGACTCTGCATTGCTGTTTATCAAAAAAAATAAGATTCTGGATAAAATAGAGGAAATGGAATGGGCTAGTCCTTCATTAAAGAGGTTGGCAACTGAAACTTCGTGGAAGACTTCAGAGAAGAAGAGACTAAAAAACAAATGACGTGTTCTTTTTTTTTTTCTCTCTCTCTCTCACTTTAATTTTCTTCATTATTAATTTTTTTAAATATAGATGTGAGAGTGTTCAATCTCGCCTTTGTTCTTACACATGGGTTCGGAGCCGATCCTCGGCTCCGTGCCGGCCGACTGCAAGCTCTGCATCGAGAAGAAGCTCGAGGACATCTAATACCCACAATCCCCCTCTGCCTTTACCTCAGATCTAGTTTGCCGCTGCTGCATACGCATCGCTGGAGGCTAGCTCGAGGCTTTACAGATAAGATTTTTATCTATTCTGTTTAAATTTCAAAAAATTTTCTTTCAATCTAGTTAATTAAAGTATAGAGTACGGTGTGTGAGTGGATTAGGAATTCTCGGTACCTTAGAATAAGTTTAACTTAGTTAACTTTCGGGTATAGAGTTTTTCGGGGCCTACCACCCCTACTTGGACACTTGTGACTAGAAACTTGTTGTAGTCTTGCTTTTTAGGCAATTATCAAACGGACTTTCAATTACCGGATTTTACACTTTTGACTAGAAACTTTGTTGTAGTCTTGCTTTTTAAGCAATTATCAAACGGACTTTCAATTACCGGATTTGACACTGTTACTGGATTTGACTTTTTACTGGACTAGACTGTCTCTTTCATTTGTCAGTATGTCTGAGAAAATAAAATCTGGCTTCAAACGTTGTCAGTGTGGCCAAAAAATGTCGGTCACAGACAACCACAGTTCCTGTGTCTACTGTCTTGGCCCTCTCCACTTACAAGAGGACTGCTCTATTTGTCACTCTTTTAGTGGGAGGGTCATGACAGATAGGCGCAGGAAACTGATGGATAGAGGATTGTTGAAACCCTCTTTCCAGGAGGCTCTGGATGCTTCAGACCAGGCATCCAAGTCTTGAAGGTCGAGGCGTCGGAGCCAAAGTCATCGGCTCCGAGCTCTTCGGGTCTAGTTAGATCACCGGTTCCACAGACTTGGGGCCGAGTGTTCAACTGTTGGCAGTTTCGAGCCTCGAGTCTTGGAACCGGTGACGGAGCTCCCTCCACCGACTCTGCTGAGGTCGGCTCCGTCTTCGATCCCTTCGACTCGTTCTTCTAGGCCCCTTTCCGACACCGACGTGGACCGTGTGGTGCAGAAACTGATGGAGCATACGGCCCTGTCCAAGCTTATCTCGGTCTCCTCTCAGTTGATGTCGAGACTTGAAGGCCTGCCACTATCTCCATCTGTTCCTCCTCCGAGACCTGTCCAGTCTTCGGAGCCAGAAGAAGCTGAACTGATGATTGTGGAGCCCTCGGTGCCAGAACCGTCTTTTTCTCGGTCGGCACCGTTCACCTAGACTCCATCCGATCCGGTACCGGAGTCTCGGGGCCGAAGATCCGTCCTTGGTTCTGGGACCGAGAGTCGGACCGATGTTTCGGTTCCGACGCTCCCTCTCGGGGCCTCGGCATGGATCGATTCGGTTCCGTCCTCGGGGTCGGTGCCTTCGGCTCCTGTTTCGGGGATTCTTCCCATTTCTTCGGAACCGGGAGATACCTTCGACCTCATGAGGAAGGTGTTGTCTACCCAGACAACCACATCAGCAGGTACAGCTTCTCCTCCCCACAAAGGACCGTTATCCTCCTCTGCACCCACGGCCACGTCCAAGCGTCGGGCACCAGTGTCTCAGCCACCCCTGGAGGGTGCCCCCTCTTCCTCGGAGGCTTCTTCGGATGCTCCCCACGAAGAAGTTCCTAGGAAAAGACTGTGTAAGAGGAGACACTTGGATTCTCCACAAGAATCCTTGACATCTGATACTGACTTAGATGAGTCAGAAGGGTCCCCTAAGTCACCTTCAGAGGATGTCTCTTTTTCTGACATCTTGGAGATCCTAAAACAGAGAGGTGACTGGCAAGCCCTCCCCCCTTCTGAGGATGAGTCAGTTTTGCTGAAGGCATTTGGTGCCCGTCCTTCCTCCTCCTGGGTCACTCCGCCCTTTGATGAGTTAATGGAATTGATTGCTCGAAGGGCGTGGGAGACTCCTGACACAGTGGAACCAGTCCCTAGGAAGCCGAATAAGTACATCACGGCACCACAGGACAAAGCTTACCTCACCAAAGGAGTTCCAGTAGACGCCATGGTGGTGGCAGCGGCCACGAAAAAGGAGATGTCGGAGTCTTCCTCATCTGTCCATCCGCCTAACAAAGATTCTAGGACCATGGACAGATACGGAAGCGCATTTTCAGTTCAGCGGCTTTCTATGCGTTCCCTGAACTATTTGACTCATTTTACACGTTTACAGAGGGATCTAGTCAAAGAGTTGGGAGATACCCTCCAGGGTGCTACAGATGCCGCGGTCTCCGAGAAAGTTACAGCGCATCTCAACACCCTTACGTCCATTGTGAACTCATCCATGAGGCTGATATCCTATGCAGCCGAAGGATCGAGTAGGGCAGCGGCTTCAGCGATTGCTCTTCGTAGGCAATCCTGGATGCGCTTATGTTCATTTGCGGAAGCCTTCAAGTCTTCCTTTACTAACGCCCCATTTGACGGAGCCACACTTTTGGCCCTAAAGTAAAGGAGACCCTTACCGTGTGAACAGGAGGGAAAGACTCTGTCTGCTGTCGGAGTCCGTTTTTCCACCCCTTCCAGACCGTGCCCCAAAGGGCAACGTGGTGGGAAAATGTGGTTTCGAAAACCCCAAGGATGTTTCCCAAACACACAGGGTGATGCCCCTCTAGAGGCAGAGGGGGGCAGAGGTGGAAGACGCCGCCTGGCGGCAGAGGGGTCCAAAACCAAGGTGACAGGGATAACCTCCCTGGCAAACCTTTTCAGCACTCCTGAGAGGAGGCCCGACTGTCCTGCTCTGGAGGCAGTCGGGGGTCGCTTAGTTTTATACCCTCAGGCCTGGCAAAACCTTTCTTCAGACAATTGGGTAAAAAGCGTTGTTACCAGAGGTTACAAAATCCCATTTCTATCCACCCCCATTCCAAAAAGAAAGCTCCCAGATGTACCACCCCATCTGCGAGAGCCAGCAGCTAAAGAAATTTCAAAGCTGCTAGAAAAAAGAGTCATCCAACCAGTCCCAGCGGACCAAATAGGATTCAGAACTTACTCAAGGTTCTTTTTAGTTCCAAAGAAAACAGGGGACTGGAGGCCAATTCTGGACCTAAGTCATCTCAACACCTTTGTCAAGAAGGAAAAGTTCCGGATGGTCACGCTTCAATCGATCCTTCCATTCTTACAGAAGGGCGACTGGATGTGCTCAATAGATCTGAAGGACGCATACTACCACATCAAAATGGCCAGGGCGTCCAGGGATCATTTGCGCTTCCGGCTGGGAGCCAGTCACTATCAGTTTCAAGCCCTGCCCTTTGGTCTGACCACAGCCCCAGGGTCTTCACCAAATGCATGGCAGTGGTAGCGTCTCATCTGAGGCGCCTAGGATTCCAGGTGTTTCCGTATCTGGACGACTGGCTCCTGTCTGCCACCACCAGGCGTCAACTGATACAAGCCAGGGATTACACCCTACAACTTTGTACACACCTTGGCATTTCAGTAAATTTGAAAAATCGTTGCTACAGCCATCACAGCATATCTTATTCATAGGAGCGGATTTAGATACGCGTCAGTTAGTTCTAAAACTTCCTACAGAAAGAATAGTAGCACTTCAATTCAACATTTCCCTTCTTCTGTCGTCCAGAAAGTCCCCAGCAAAATTGTTCTGAAAGTTTTGGGGCTCATGGCAGCTTTTCTCATTGCGATACCATTGGGAAGACTGCACATGAGAGTGCTACAATGGCTTCTGTTTGCACAATGGTCATTCCAACAACTTCCACTGACTCACGAAATATTGATAACGAAAACATGCAAATCACACCTAATGTGGTGGTTACAGACTTGCAACCTATCCAGCGGAAGACCATTTGTGCTACCCGCACCGTCAGCGACGATAACCACGGACGCTTCCCTGATAGGGTGGGGGGGGCATCTTTCAGGGACAGACAGTCCAAGGCGAATGGACCAATCTGGAGTACAATCTGCACATCAATGTTCTGGAGTTGAGGGCAGTGTTTTTGGCGTTGCAACACTTTGCTCCCCTTCTTCCTCCAGGGACCATTGCAGTTCAGACAGACAACATGTCCGTAGTCTGGTACATAAACAAGCAAGGGGAACCAGGTCTTACCAACTATGCAGAGGCCATGAGAATTTGGCAATGGGCAGAGTCCACGGTCGCTTTCTGATGCAACGCACATCCCGGGGTCATCCAACGTCATAGCCGACAGGCTGAGCAGGGCAATACTATTGCCTCACGAGTGGTCCCTCAAACAGTCAGTTGCAAGGATTTTTCGCAAAAGGGGCTAGGCTACCTGCAATCTGATTGCGTCTCCAAAGAGCGCCAAATGAAGGAGCTACTTTGCCCTAGTACCCCTCAGGGAAGTCCCCAGGGACGCTGGTGCACGATTGGCCCCGGGTCTCCTATATGCTTTTCCTCCATTTCCCCTGATTACAAAGTTCCTACAGAAAGCAAACAACCTCCAGAGCACTATTTTTCTCATTGCTACCTACTGGCCTCGCCAAATTTGGTTCCCCTTTCTATTGCATCACCGCATTGGGGACCTTGGATGCTGGACCCAGAGCCAGATCTACTGACTCACTCGTCAGGAGTTCCTCACCCATCTCTAGAATCTCTCCATCTAGCAGCTTGGCTGCTCCGCTTCTAGCCAGGTCGGTTCCCCTTACATCGGCGGTTCAAGATATTTTAGTAGCTTCTCATAAAGTTTCCACTACAAAGACTTACACCAGTAAGTGGAAACGTTTTGTCTTCTGGGCGGAGTCACATCAGTTGGACCCTGTTACAGCTCCGTTGAACAAGATTTTAGAATTCTTGACTGAATTATTTCATGAAGGAGCTTCCCCGGCTACTTTAAGAGTACAGTTAGCTGCCATTTCTAACTATCATGTAGAAGAAAGTGGTGCACCTATTATGGCTCACAGACTTTGTAAAGCCTTTTTAAAAGGTTCTTTCCATATCGGACCACCAGTCAGAAGTCCGACATCACCGTGGAATTTAAACTTATTGCTCTCTAAATTGATGTTACCACCCTTTGAACCAGCTTCAAGTTGCTTTGAAATTTTTGTCATGGAAAACATTATTTCTAGTGGCCATTACATCTGCTAGGCGGTGTCTGAGCTTCAGGCCCTTTCGGTCAAACATCCTTATTTAATTTTTCATTCTGACAGAGTATCCCTACGCACTAATCCATCCTTTCTTCCCAAAGTTTGTTCTTCTAGTAATATTAATCAGTCCATCGAATTACCCACCTTCTTTAAAACCACTCTAATAAATTGGAGTATATGTTGCACAAACTAGACGTCCACAGACAACTCAGATTTTATTTGGATAGAACAAAAGATCACAGGAAATCTGATCAACTATTTGTAGCTTTTGCTGACAGCAGAAAGGGTCTTGCAGTTCTGCGAACTCTTTCTAAGTGGCTAACTGACTGTATCATTTATGTTTATGAAGCTTCTGACCAAACATTAGCAGCGAAACCCAGAGGACATTCTACCAGATCAGTTGCTACATCTTTGGCTCATGCAGCTCGCTTACCTTTAGACACTATTTGTGCGGCTGCTACTTGGGCTAAACCACATACATTTATCTCTCATTACAAAGTGGACAGGGTTTCTAGGGATAGGGCAACCTTTGGTTCCACTGTGCTCAAGAACGTTCTCCTTGAGTTCCTCAGGATCATGGAGCTAGGGGCTACCCATGTGTAAGAACAAAGCGAGATTGAACACTCTCACATAAAGAAGTTATGTCCTTACCATAACGTTCCATGTGGAGTGTTCATCTGCCTTGGTTATTACACTCCCACCCTTCCCACCCTTAGGAAGAGCGTTCGATTTGGTGCCTGGTCTGGAGTATTCTCCTTCTGCTGTTGCAGTATTAGTGTTACTATCATACCCTTGGTATGTTTGTATATATGTACTTTATGTATATAGTTGGCATGTGTGCGTGCTTTATGTCTGGTTTGCTTGCAAACTAGATCTGAGGTAAAGGCAGAGGGGGATTGTGGGTATTAGATGTCCTCGAGCTTCTTCTCGATGCAGAGCTTGCAGTCGGCCGGCACGGAGCCGAGGATCGGCTCCGTACCCATGTGTAATAACCAAGGCGAGATGAACACTCCACATGGAACGTTATGGTAAGGACATAACTTCTTTTTTCTGCATTTTCAGAAAGCCACAAATATTCTGAAAAAGATTTAATCAAAGTTATTTTCTGTGTACAAAGAGCTGTTTTGTCTCATAATCAGTCAAAATATCTGAGGAACTAATAACAAGTCATCATTCAATATGTTTCTCTTTCTGACAAAGAGAATTAAGGTCAGTTACTTGATACATTTTTTTTCTTTTTTCTTTTCTTTCTCCCTTCTCTTCTTTTTTTATTTTAAACAATGACATTCTATTTAGATTATGCAGTGGGTAAGGGGTGGGGGAGGGCAGGGAGAGAAATGTGATGAGAATATGATAAATGGAATGATAATTTATTTATTCCTTGTAAAAAGTTTATATGCTGTTTAAATGCCAATGCTAATTATACTTTCTTGATTATATTGCTTATGATCATTCACAAATAATATGTCATGCTTTAATTAATAATAATTAGAACTAAATAATAGTAAATAGTATATTTCATTTCTATCTTTATTAATATAAACAGTAAGTAATATTCCACTGTAAATAATTTTTATAGCTTCCTTTTATATTTTTTTATCTTTGCTTTGCTCCTTCTTATTTCCTGCTTTCTCTTTTTCTTTTTTCTGTTCTTTCTCTTTATTCCCTTTCATATTAATATATTGACATTCTTTTGATCATACAGGTACAGTAAATAATAAGATTTGTATAAAAATTGAATTGGGGCAAAAATATTCTGTTTTATCATATATTAATAACTTTGAGCTTAGTTTCACTTTCATAGAGGCTGTAATAACTTGTAAAATACTTCGCGAAGGTTTTGCTATGTTTAGCTCCACTTATACTGCTATATGAATGTCAGTCACTTGTTTTTAACAAAATTCCCGCCTAAATCTTAAGGGAGACAATTTGGGATGTTGGTTACCTCGTGTACAGTGTCCTCGAGTTGTTTTAAAAGCTTCAACACTCAGAACTCACGCAGAGAAGCTGAAAGCAGTCAATTTGAACTTTGACCCCAGAATCCACACTGACACATCGCAGATTCATGAAGAACACTCAACCAGGAAGTAGAACTGCTGCGACTCTGCGATGGAAAATGAACTCTTTATCATTTAAATGTGAGTTATTTTATATACTTAGTTATTTATGTTATAACTTATAAAATATGTAAGTTATAATGATTTTAAATGATGCAGTTTCTCTTATTAAGCAAATGTGATTTTTTTTAGAAGGCATAGAAAGTGAAACATTTATACAAGTGTTTTTGAAAGTTTATTTGACTGCAGCTTATTAATGTATGTAAAAAACTTATGATTTAAACATATACACTGCTATGATTCATTTGATTTATATGATTGACAAGCATAAATAACTTTATGATTCTATTCTGGAAGAAGTTGTCATCTGACATATTTTAAAGCAGCAGTTTAGATATCAAAATACAGATGGATTTCTTCACAATAAAGCAAGTGTTTTTGAGATCTTGCTTAAAAATGCAGTATGATTTATAGCAATACCTATAAATATAATATTTTATTCTACTGACAACACTAAGTATGAGAAAAAAAAAGCTCTGATACAAGTAATTTAAAGTCTTTTGGAAGCTGTTAACTGCATTTACATGACAGAATATAGATACATCTTAATATATGTAATGTATGAACCATATTAGCCAAAGTTATTGATTTAACTGAATATTAGAACTTATTTTTACAAATTTTGAATAAATTAATGTGTACATATGCCCTTCCTTTTTTTTTCTTTCTTTCTTTCACTCTCTCTTCCTCTCTTACGTCTTTTATTTCTCTCTCTCTTCTTGGTTTCTAATATCAAGTTTATTTGAATGCTATTTGAATATAAATGTATTATATTAAATAGATGTATATAGTAGTATGAATAGTTTTTTTAAAAAAAGTGTCTCAGTATATATGATGCTGTTTTATCAAATGTGTAGTCTTGTCTTACCAGATAATCTAATTGAAAGTTGTTAATTTAAGTTAAATATAACAAGTATTAAATTGATAAGGTGGCAGCTGAGGTACTGCTGCTTAGGGTAGGGGGTTAACTTGAGTAGTATGTACTGCTCTAAGTTGGAGTTTTTAACTCCAGACTGGGTGCAAGGTTTAATCCTTACATTATTTTCTTTTGTTCACTGTTGTATGAATATAGTTTTGACATCCACAATACACTTTGTAAACTCATTGTCACTACAAACACAATTAAATCTTATACAAAATCCCATAAGAGACTCAATAAATACAGCTATATCTAAAGGTACACCTAAAGGAGGAGGTATAACATTACTTATTTTGTTAATTGTTATTTTAATCATAAGTTTTCTATGTTTTAAAATTGCCAAATTACTTCTCTAAAAGGAATTTCTTTAAACATTAATGGATTGAATAATCCGTGTAAAAGGGCAAGCCTAATAAGATACATTAATTTACATAAGGCCAACTTAGTCTTTCTACAAGAAACACATCTCTTGAAAAAAGATATTGATAAACTAGTCACAAACAAATATACAGTATTGGTTAGTTCAGAGCACACTCAGAAAAAAAGAGGAGTGGCTATTTTATGGACTAAAAGTATGCCCATTCCTAAAACTATTAAGTCTTATCAAGATGATAAAGGAATGTTTTGTATGGTTACAATACAAATTAATGGGAAGACTTCTACATTAATCAATATATATTGGATACCTGGAATTGGTATTAATACAGTGAAATACCATCTTGATAAGATCATATCATTCTCTATAGGAGATATTATTTTAGCTGGTGACTTTAATTGTATTTTACATGAAAATGACACTACCACTATAGGAAAAAGTAAAATTACATCTAATGCAAAACATTTAAAGGATTTTGCTAATTCTTATCATTTAAATGATATTAATAACCAGATAGATTCAAAATCATTACATTTTTCTCTAACAGATACAAAACTTATTCAAAAATAGATAGAGTCTTTATTTCTAACCAGATGGTAACAGAATTAATTCACTCTAAAATCATTTCATGTCCTATATCTGATCATAATTCAATTGTTTTTGAGTTCATGATAAAAAATGCTCACAATGTTCAGATCAAAAGGATACCAGCATACTTAACTCAATTAAAAGACTATAAAGAATATATACTTTCAGAAGTACAACATTTTCTAGATATAAATAATACTCCTGAAGTCTCCATTGTTTATGTTTGGGATGCTTTAAAATCATATTTATACGGACAAAGTATCAGATGGTATAATAATAAAAGGAAATCTTGGGATAAGGAATTGTTAGATATTCAAAGTAAATTCGATTCTTATAAACATAATAATAAAGAAAATATTATGGATAAGAAAGTCATTGAAGAAATAAACTAAATGAGAAATACAAAGAAATTTTAACTCATAAAGTTAAAATAACTTTAGAGAAATACAAGTTTCTGTCTTACTCAGTAAGCCCCAAATACTTACATAGACTTAAAAACAAAACAAAAAGGTTGAATAAGCAAAATCATATCAAAGAAATCTTTTCTCTAAGGAAAAAGAAGAATGTTTCTAGTCTACCAGAAATACTAGATGAATTTAGAAATCACTTTCACAAAATTAATCATAATAACATTAACATGGAACCTAAAGATAAAATAAGGGAATTTATAACCACAAACATGAATAAAAAACTTAATAAACAACATAAACTATTGGATAAAAGTATTTCATATACAGAGGTTGTTACACAAATAAACAAGCTTAAATCAAACAAAGCACCAGGTAATGATGGTATTATACCAGAGATATATAAAATCCTTTCTAAAAGTACATACTCATTAATACATAAGGTTTTTATTTTGGCCCAAAATTAATTAATAACCCCCCATCTTGGCAATATACATTTATTTCGCCAATCTTGAAACCTAATAAAGATCCAACTAGATGTACTTCATATCGACCCATCTCATTACTTAATTGATTATAAAATGTTTATGAGTATTTTTGCTGATAGATTGAAGACAATCATTCCTGGCATTATATATATAGATCAGACGGGCTTCATTGTAAATAGAAATACTTTTGATAATATAAGGAGAACTCTAACATTAATTGATTTTGCAAATAGGAAAAAGAAAGATTTAACTCTTATTAGTCTTGATATAAGCTCAGCATTTGATTCAGTAAGTTGGGACTACCTGTTTACCTTACTGAAGTGCACAAACTTCTCAGAAGCATTTGTAAATCTAATTGAGCATTTATACAAAGGAACACTGGCTTATATTAAGATAGGAACATATGTCTCACAAAAAATACCAATTTTTAAAGGTACAAAACAAGGGGGTCCGCTCTCTCCACTGTTATTCACATTAATAATGGAGCCTTGGGCTAATTTGATCAGAAACAGTACTGACATAGAGGGATTTGAAATAGATGAAAATACAACATCTAAAATTCAACTCTTTGCAGATGATCTAATCACATCAGCAGGATCTAATTCTTCTATGCAGTCTCTGTTTGATAAAATGATACATTTTAAAAGTATTTCTGGTTTAATATTCAATGAAGAAAAAACTAAAATACTACCTATATATACACGAAAAAATGTTCTCATTAATGATTTTTCTAAATTTGTACCCAATTCAGGTCAGATAACTTATTTAGGTATAATATTATCTAAAGATATCAAATCTATTATACATAATAATTATAATACCTGTCTTCTTAATATACAAAATCTCTTTAATACCTGGAATAATATGTTTTTTACTATGGAAGAGAGACTTACAATTATTAAAATGATAATATTCCCCAAGATATTATACTTAATACAATCAATAATACTTTCACCTACAAAAATAATTATCAAGAAATTGAATACACTAATGTTAAATTTCCTATGGGCACCTAATAGACCTAGGATTGCTTTAAAGAAACATACTAATAGTTGGTCTCAAGGGGTATTTCTTTTCCAGACTTCAATTTATATACTATCTCTTCTATTATAAAAGTTATTACTTTATTAATAGATCAGTCATATGTTGCAAAATGGAAAGATTACTGGGAGATAATTAGTATTCACTTCATGAAAATCTCCTTAACACATAAAAATATGATTGTAAATAACTCCATGTTATGGTTCCTAAAAGAATTTTGTACTTCACCTATTACACCTAAACATATAGTTAGTTACCCATTAAACATTATTATTAGTTATCGTAACTTTATATTCATGCATCCTAAATATAAAGAATGGAATTTTATTATATTCCCTATAATGTACACTCGGGGTATGCTTTTGTCATCCACTTTTGAAGGAACTCATTTAACTACAGGTAATGATCTAAAGTACTGGTATCAGTTGATATCTGATAATAAAGTTAAAAATCTAGATTTCTTAAACCAAGAATTTGATCTAAGAGAAACTTGCTGGTTAGAGGTTCAGACCTTTAGACAACATCTCATTGATAAAATAGATCTAATGTCTATAACAGTTAAATAATCTGTCCCAACATTGATTGATTATTTGATATTAAATTTGCAACATAAAGTTTCTGATAAAGGTAAGCTTTCATACATACATAAAATTATAAGACAAGAAACTTTTTACAGTGTAGATACCTACTGGAATTATTTCATTTCCATTAATGGTGATCCACCAAATCAACAAGATAAACAATATATATTGGAATCTGCTAATAAGACTACGTCCTCCATTGTCTGGAGACTTTTTACATGGAAATTTTTACATAGATCCTTTTATTATACCTTTGATGATAAATAAAATAAATAATAAAGATAATCTATGTAAGAGATGTAATGTAGAAATTAATGCAGACTGGGCTCATATGTTTTATGACTGTATAAAACTGAAAGAATATTGGAAGTCAATTAATGAATTTTTGCAGGCTCTTTTTACAGATAATTTTATTATTTCTAAATCTCTTATATATTCAACACACCTGTACCTCAAAGTGTTAAAAAGGTTAAGCTTCCCTTGTTATGGTCTATACTAGCAGTGGCTAGAAAAATAATAACCAGAAATTGGATTTCAGATACACCTCCTTCGTTCAATGAATTTAAAAATGTTATGAATATAGTGTGCCATATGGAACTGAATACAGTGAAGTTAAGAACTACTAGAAAAACGTCTTATTATATTGTATGGGATAATTTACAAAACTTGTTAAACAAATCTTAATTTCAAATAACATGGTATTTTAGTTTAATTAATTTTGGGGTTTTTTGAAAATTTTTTTTTTTTTTTTTTTTAGTTTTTTTTGGAATTTTTTTTTTCTTTGTTTTAAA